>NC_088781.1:29739713-30043284 GCF_958450345.1 Calliphora vicina
AACTAGGTGCAACACAAGGAGTCTACTGCATAAATGAAATACAAAATATAAAAAAAATACTTTATATTTATGAAGCTAATAAATTATATTGAACTATAAACAACTACAAGTGCTGACATACAAGCTGTATATGTTCGAAGGAGTACGTCTATGAGTACTAACAACAGCTGGATATGTAATTTAGGGTACAGTTTGACACTTAGTTATAAAATTATATTTAATAGTTAGATTGTTATGTAGTATGAAAGTATAAAATTCATACGTTGAAACAAAATTAATATACACTTTATATTTATTCCCTTCACCATGAGTGGCAATGGTATATATATAAGTTTGTCATTCCATTTGTAATTTCTATATTTTTAATTTTCAACTCCATAAAGTATTTATATTCTGGATCGTTATAGATAGCGGAGTCAATATAGCCATGATCGTCTGTCCGTATGTATGTTGAAAACAACTTTCCGTAGCCCCAAATAACTTAGATGAATAATTCATACATTAATATAATCGTTATAGTCCCTGTTCGGTTGCTATAAGAAAAAAACACGACTACCTCAATTTTTTTACCGATTTTTTATGTATATCTGGATTACTAAGTCATTAATATAGACAGTATAGATATTTAATGATAGATGTCCATAGAAAAATATTTTTTAACACGATTTTTTTTTCACAAAAAAAAATTTTTTAAGATACAATTTTTTTTAACTAAAATATTTTTAACGATGACATTTTCTTCACTTATAAAATTTTTTAAAAAATTAATTTTTTTACACCAAAAATATTTCAATCTTTATCTTAAAGTATACTTTGGTAAAGGATATATAAGATTCGGCACAGCCAATTTATGCCATCTCACTTGTATTAAGTATTAAACGAAAAATGGAAATGGAAGAAGAGAATTATTTTTTTACATATACAAACCCCAGAGAGTTTGGATGGTGGAACAGGTCCAAAAAGTCTTATTTACTAGAGGTTATTTCTGTAATTTGCCTAATTTTATTTGGTCATACAGGCCTTTCAGTTCCATTTGATTTCATCACAAAAACGGAAAATCGGAGTAATTTGAGATGAGATTCTGAAACAGGAATTGAAAAAGATTTAGCTTCATCCTCCGTTATGAATCCTGCAGAACAAATGAAGGTAATCGTTGTGAAGGCAATCTTCCAGTATTTCAACATACTTTCACTAAAAAAAATATAACTATCGATATATAGGATAATGCTCTTTTAGACAATATAATTTATGGATGACTAAAGTAAAATTGTCTAAAGTAAAATTAAGCGCTGATACTATTAGTGCTCACTTAGTTTGGAATTGAGTACCTTTATAAGTTTGATAATGTATCTTCCGATGGTTCATAAGATAGAGGAAACTGAAGATAAGCCAAGAAATATAAATAATGATCAAATGATTCATTTGAAAAATTACATCTAAATTTCATTTGTTTTATAACCTGATAACGGCAATTTCTACAGTTAAATACCCCTTCCACCAAATCATATTTGTGGCTCATACAAGTGGAGCTATCGTGGGGATAATTTTTTTAAGTAGAGGAATCAAAGACTATAAAGCACAAAGACAGGTTTCTGTTCTCCAATCTCTCAAATTTCAAGAGGCACTTCTATCAATCCCTAGTCATTGAAAGTATCCAGTTACGGAACGAAGTTTTGAATGCCACAATGCCGGTTCGATTGTTAGTATTGTCAGAATAGACGAGAACTCATACATACCCTTTTATAATACAAAATAGGCGTAGATTGGTTGATTTTGTTTTCCGGAAGGAGGGCATCAACGCCACTTACCGATTCAACAAATTTATTCCAGAATCTTATTGATGTGTGGAGATTCAGATCTCTGGAGTATACCTACGTTATTTGAACATGCAACCCTCCTTGGATCATAAAAAACTTTTTTTATAAGCATTCCGAGAAGGAATCAACATTATCTAAAGGATATACCGTCCTTCAATAATTTAGAATTTCGGCATCCTAATCTTAAAATGGCTTAACGTAAAGATTTCATCTACATTTCATAGTATACCAATATCCGAGCTCCGATGGCGCTACCTTTGATTTTTCTAACTGCAGTAACATTAGTACGTTGTCATGTAAAGATGGTTGGTTGGTTTACGTGGTAGTTCACTACGTGCGAACAATCAAGTAGAGTCGAAGGGACCCCGTTTTGATGAGACCACACCACTCGTCAGATGTAATGTCGTTTACATCGCAATATAACTAAAAAGTGCTAGCTAGACCCAACCTGTAGCTGTGAGATATATCAGTAGGTCATTGAGTTTAGACCTGGCTACCTCACCAAGGTTGGTCAATGTATAGTTGCCCATGAATTTATGTCTCTTGACACTCAGAGCTGGGCATTCGCAGAGAAGGTGGAAAATCGTTTTCTCTTTTTCCCTATCCTTACAACTACGACAATGGTCGTTAAAGGGGAGTCCCAGGCGATTTGCGTGCTTGCCTAACGCCCAGTGTCCCGTTAATACTGCCATCAACCTTGATATATCCCTTCTATTCCGGGTTATCAGTTGCATAGTGCGTTTTTCGTTAAAAGATGGCCACATCAACTTGGCTACCCTACATGTGTCTAAATTACGCCATCTCAGCCTTTGTAAGAAAATGTCTGAAGATGATACCTTTAATAGTCCCCAGTGGAATTGCTACTGAGACCGCATATCTAAGGCAAATCCCATTCTGGCTAGTTCGTCTGCCTGTTCATTACCGTAGTGGTCCCTGTGTGCAGGTATCTGTGTATGGAGTAATATAGTCAGATGGTTGAAGAACGATCGAAGGCAACTGGCTCAAAATCCCCGCGTGGCCATATGTTCTCGATCTCCAACAGCCAGATGCTCGTGAAAAACATGTTCCGTTTTGCTTGGATTCACCCCAAGACCACTTGCCGTGGCCCAGTTGTCGAGCAACCCTAAAGCAGTGGACATAATATCACTGATCACGTCCGGAAACAGACCTGATACGAATATCACCACATCGTCCGCATAAGCGACAACTTTTATCCTTTTTCTGTCTAGATCAATGAGAATCGAGTTAATAACGATAAGCCACAGTAGTGGAGAGATCACCCCACCTTGTGGTGTGCCTCTACCAACTTGCTTAGACTTGACGCTATTACCAAGATTTGCTATAACTATTCTTGATTTCAGCATGTTTACTAACCAGTTATTGATATATTCTTCAACGTCTAGGTCAGTAAGAGCTTGCTGAATTGCAAGAGTGGTAACATTATTGAAAGCACCCTTTATATCCAGAAAGGCTGCCATTGTATATTGTTTAAATTCGAGAGATCTCTCTACAACTCTTACGACCTCGTGCAGAGCTGTCTCTGTAGAGCGACCCTTAAGGTAGGCATGCTGACTATTAGAGAGCGGTGTCGTACCCTCTAGGCGATGCCTAATGTGAGCGTCAATGAGTCTTTCCAACGTTTTAAGCTGGAAAGATGAAAGACTAATTGGACGAAAGTCCTTCGCCTTCTCATGACTTCTTTTTCCAATTTTGGGAATAAAAACGACCTTAACTCTCCTCCAGTTAACCGGAACATGATTGAGGGAGAGACACAGCGTCATGTAAAGAACACTGGTAATATATTTTGAGATCATTCTCGGAACCTTATGTACAAACCAAAGATACGCCTACTTCTGCCGGACACCAAAACGATAACCCAAATAAACATTTGAAGTGAAAACCCTGGAATTTTTAATTTCGAAGACCTAGAATGGGATTTTGAAGACCAAGAATTGGAAGATTGCATGTCCGAAATGATGCTTGAACGCTATAAAAGAAAATAATTTTTGCTCCGAATCATTACTTGGGAAGAAAAATGGATCCATTACGATAAACCGAGGAGATTGTGTGTGAAAGCCTGCCAAAGAGCCCAATCGACACCAAAGCCAAATATCCATGTCTCAAAGGTCATGGTGTGAGCTGCCGTAATCTGACCAAATCATCTCAGGGAACACGTACCGACTGCAACTGAATCGTTTGACGTATAGCATTGGCCGAAAGCGACCTAGAATGGGAGTTTGAAGACTGAAAATTGGAAGATTGTTGTCAAACTCAACAACAGCTTGCAAAGTGAATGGGAGCAACTCAAGCATCAATTTCAAAACGGCCGAGAGACCTTGAAAGTCAAGTTTTGCACCGAATCATTACTTGCGATGAAAAATGGATCTATTACGATAAACTGAAGAGATTGTATGTGAAGGCCAGCCAAAGAGTCCAATCGACACCAAAGCCAAATATCCATGGCGCAATGGTAATGCTCTGTATGTGGTGTGTGCTGCTGACCAGACCATCTCAACTGAATCGTTTGGAGCATAGCATTGGCATAAAAACATATGCGGACAGACATGAAACCGTAATATCCCATAATGACAACGCTCGGCCACATTTTTTTTTTATAAAGAGAAGTAACACTCCTATGCCTATATATAAATGTGTTACTTTCTTTGGAAAGGGGATAGAGTGTAGAATAAATGGTGGTGAAAGGAGGAGAAAAGCTTTTAATTGACAACTCTGCAATTGCGCGTTATGTTTGTTATTAGTGCAGGTTGCAGCGCCTATGGTGGTGATGTAGGTCTAGCCCGACCATATAATACCGGTCAAGCCAGACCTTATAATACCCTACACCAAGTAAATGAGTAAAAATCAATAATTTATATTCGTGAGTGATTTTCGGAAGTGGGCCTTATATGGGAGCTATGACTAATTATGGACCGATCGTAACAAAATTTGGTGACATGAATTTTGTATATATAAAACTTATTTGGAGCGAAATTTGTGTAGATACATATATAAATTAAACAATTGTGACCGATAAAGTCCAATTTCGAGAGGACATTTGTATGGGGGCTAGGTGAAATAATGGCCCAAATTCAGCTAGTTTCAATAGGCTTCGTCCTTCGTCCAAAAAAATTATATTTACGAAATTTTATCGAAATATCTTCAAAATTGCGACCTGTACTATGCGCACAAGGTTTACGTGGACAGCCAACCAGCCAGCCAGGCGGACGGACGGACATCGTTTAATCGACTCAGAAAGTGATTCTAAGTCGATCGGTATACTTTAAGGTGGGTGTTAGACCAATATTTTTGGGCGTTACAAACATCTGCACAAACGCATTATACCCTCCCCACTATGGTGGTGTAGGGTATAACTAGTATTACTTCCCAGATATTTCAACTTCATTCGTTTTGGTATCACTATGTATGTTGTCCGTTCGGAAGGTACAATTTTACGCTAGTAATGTTGATTTCCAAGTCTTGTAGCTGTCTTTCTAGGGAGGCTTTCTCACAACTACGTAGCAGCATAATGTTACACGTACAATTTGATTATCACAACTCACTTTGCAACTCTATGATACCGTAAACTTTGTCGCTTATTTAGACCAATAAATTATCAACGCATTTAAGCAAAATTAATTTATTTTATAAAATTCCGCTCTTAACTTGACGTACAAGTATCTGCATATTTTTGTGACTCGTAATCACTCAATTAGAACTATGGTATACATAAATTAAAAGACAAGTGTGGGAAAATTTCTTAATATTTTATGTTTCTTTTCAATAGAAATACGTTAGATTGATTGTAGGTATAAATAAAAATAAATAAAATTTCTTAAGACTATTTATTCTCTGCAACATGTAAATGACTTTTCATTTTTGCCTTTTAATGTGGTGCCTCTTAAAGAAGAGACAAGGAAAACACTAACAAACAAAATAACAATGTTCATTATTAGTTCTTGAACTTGTTGGTTTAGTGCGATGACTTTTTGGTTCTGGACCGTTGCACATGACCACATAAAGGTAAGAACAACAGCAATATCAACAACAACAACAACTACAGCAATAACAATAGCAACAAATGAACATTACAAATTGTATAAGTTGTGTTGTGCTTGTCTACCTCCTAAAGGTGCCAGGTTAATAATTACAAACAGATAGAAAAAGAAGGAGTTTACAACAACTCTAATAACAACTGAATGAAAATGAGAACAACAATTACGACAACAACCTGTTCTACATACGACCATACACAAATTTATATATACTTGACTATAGTGTGCTGTGACAGGGATGAAAATGTTGCTAGAATAGTACCTTTTCTAGTACAAATAAAAATTGAAAAGTACAATAAAATATTTGATAATTTTTCAAAAAAAATTGTAAAATTTTTTATTTTATTCTATTATTTTTTAAATCTATTTATTTTTTCACTTTATACACAACATTAGAGGTTCAGCCTTCATGTGCTAACACGTTGCCGTGCGAGAAGAAATCCTTTCTTAGATCAATTCCCGAAATATTGCACTTTTCTTCGTGTTACTCGATGTCGAGTAAATTCCTTATTTTGTAATTTCCAAAAAAACGCGGAGAACGGCTTTTCCCAGGAATGAGAACAAAAATTCATCAAAATCGCAAAAAATAAATTTTCGCTAGAATGAGGCCTAGCTAGATAGATTCGACTCACCCTAAAATCCTTTTTCTCAACCAAAATATTGAGAAAAGAGCATACGTACTTAATTTTACACAGTCTCTATATAATTCAAAAAATATTGTTTTAGAAAGGTACCAAAAATTGGTCTAATTTTGTATTTCATCAAAAGTATCACCTCACATTCTGGATTTTTTAAGTAGGGAAAAAATCGCTTTCAATTTTATTCCTATCTGTAATACTTTAAAACTTAAATTTGTTTAGAAAATTTAACAAAAATCATTTAAATTTTGTTCTCCGAATTTCAAAAAAAAATGATGTTAAAGTTAACAGTTCAAGTATTGATAATGTTAAAAAACATTCGAAAACAAAGTCCATTATTAAATTTTCAACAGAAATATTCTGATCAGATTAACTCCCGAACTGTCTACAAAACAATTGACTAGCAAACCCTTCAGTTTTCATTTTGGAGCTATGCTTTTAAAAATTTGAGCTAGTTGGACATGATCCTGAATTCAAATACAATATAAACATATTAAGAACTTTTTTATCTCGTTCATTAATTCGGGTTTTAAATTGAGTAACTAATTATTTAGTAAATTAATTAATCACTATTTCTAAATTATGTATAACAAATTGTATTATACATCAAGCTCTATCAACGTTGCCGAATCTTTGCCAATAAAGGAAAACTGTCCAAAGTTTGATATTATTGTCAGTGAACGTGGCTAATTTGAAGTCAGGCAGTGCATGATTGACGCATTTACAAATACGAAAAAAGTTTATTACCATGTTAGACAAAGATGTTCAAAATCTAGTATAAGACGAACTCCATGCTTTTCTTGCAACAAAACGCTAGTTTGCAATATTTGTGTTTATCATTCGATTTATTAAACATCACTTATATACATATATTTTACGATAATGGCTTTCATTTATTTCAATGTAATCATTATAAATATCATCCTCAATATCACTTTCGACGACCGTTTCAAAATCACATTCTCCATCACATTCAACGCCACTTTAATCTATATTAATATTTGGATTATTAATTGCGATTCTTATAATATTTCGCCAGCTAAATAACAAAAATATTTTATTCCGTACCTTTTATTTTCATTGGTTCAAGTCCTAAGTTAAAATTTTTTAAAGATTTGTTTCTATAATCGTAACTTCTTGCAGTACTATTTATATACTTATAGAAGGAGCTATCGGAACACTCATCTACAGTGATTGAAATTCCCTTTGTCTTTAGTTATTTGTCGAATTTCAGAAACAATACGATTTTTGTGAGTCATTATTACTTATTTAAATTTGAAATTATGAAAAATTTTAAGCAATATAATAAATTTAAATATATATGAACATTTATTCGTTTTATTCGATTATTCTACATAAAATTGTTCGAATTATTCGTTATTCGAAAATGGCCATTTTGAAATTGTTCGAATAATTATTCGTAAGAAATTATTCGAACGATCATTAGTCGAATGAATATCCTAGTTTTACCCTAAAGTAAAATTGCCAAAAAACGGCATTAATTTGAATTCTGAATTTTGATTCCATCTGTCTTAAATTCGGAGATCTTAGTTTTCAGATTTTAGTTGTTTTTACCCTTTTAGCCTTCAAGTCTCTAGCTTATGCTATTTGGGCTGGACGATGATGAGTCAGGCCTCGTACTTATGTTTATATCAAATGCACAAATTTTTAAAACATTTTGTCCAAACAGATGTTTTTGTCCCATTCATGTAACTTATTACCTATTGCAAAATTTGTCCCAAATGGTTTAGATAGTTATTTCTTCAGTTTTTCGAAAAAATTAGAAAAAATAATAAAAAAAATTTCGACTTTTTATTTGCAAAATCAAAAAATGTTTGATTTTTTTTCAATATGAACCTGCAAAAGAATCTTTAGGTAATTTCCTTGAAGAGCTTTTTGTTCGCTTAGTGGAATGCGAATGGGATATCTTTCAATATAAATGTTTTGTAACTCAAGACATATTTTTTTACTTTTTTGGCTAAATGGACCCTTTTTTATTTTTTTGCTCAAAAGAAAGATTAGGTCTTTTCCTTTAAGACATTTTTGGTCGATTAGTGGGATATCTATCAAACCAAATGTTTTGTAACTCAAGGCATGGTTCTACTTCGTCCGAACAATGAAGTAGAGTCGAAGGGACCCGGTTTTGACAACTCAAGACTTTTTTGACTTTTAGATCAAAATGGATCAAAAGAAATCTTAGATCTTTTCCTTTAAGAGCTTTTTGGTCGCTTAGTGAGATGCGAGTTGGATATATTTAACTCAAAAATTGTATGTCTTACGTTATACAACATTTATTTTGATAGGTATTCCACTCGCAAAATGATAATCTGACTAATAATTCTAAATTATTAACTGTTTCACGCAAGATATTAAAACAAAAATAAAAAAGTAAAAGAGCTATATTCGGCTGTGCTGAATCTTATATACCCTTCACCAAATTATAGTTCATAATAAAAATTTTAAATATTTTTAGGTAAACAAAACACAATATTTTTTTTTTTTAAATCTAAACTTTTTTTTAATATTTAGAGAAAAAAACTTTTGGTGAAAAAAATAAATATTTTTTCCGAAATTGACCCATTGTTGGTTCAACGTACTATGGTCTTATATGTATATGTCGTTGCAAAGGTCTTTGATATATTTATCATTAGACATCCATATTTTCTATTTAGTGACTTAGTAATCCAGATATAGGTCAAAAATCGAGGTTGTCCTGGTTTTTCCGATTTTCTCGATTTTAAATAGCAACCGAGTCGGAAGAATTCCGAAGATATTGATGTATGAATCGTGTATGTAAGTTATTTGGGGGCTTCGGAAAGTTGATTTCAACAGACAGACGGACATGGCATAATCGACTCCGCTATCTATAAGGATCCAGAATATATATACTTTATAGGGTCGGAAAATTATATTGTGGAAATTACAAACGGAATGACAAACTTATATATACCCTTCTCATGAAGGTGAAGGGTATAAAAAATATGAACATTGAACTTTGAACCGATATAAAAACCTGTTGCGAACCTTAAATTCTGTTTTGCCATGGAAAACGTGTATACCAACCAGTTACATTTCACCAAATAGTTGCAGAATGAAATACTTATTTTACTTCTCAGTACTTTTAAAAATTACGCAAAAGTAGTAATCAAACTGTTGGTACAACTAAGAAACATATAGTAAACATTTTCGTCTTGCAATTTCTTATTTTCGCCTACCATCACTTTTGTAACTCTGAAAACGTCTACCAATTTAAATCGAGCTAGGGTTTATTTTCGAACTTTATTGTTTTTGTCGAGCTAGTTATAATAAGGAAGGAACAACCAGCCAACCAACTACAGGGACACTTTAAATGTATAAACATACTGAAGTTACAACAGCAATAACAGAATAATAGCAACAACAAGAACAAAAACAACAACTTAAGGCTATAATCAACATTATCTAATGTAACATAAATTCAAGTCCACAGACATTGTATACAAAATAACAACTACTTAGTCGTACTGCCACTAACACTACCAACCCACCACCACCATCGTCGTCATTATCATCTTTATCAACTACTAAAGTAAACACCTATACCTGGTTCATGTACCAGTTAACCTATTGACCTTTTGTGCATCTTGTTGATGTTGTACGTACTTAGTTGTTGTCGTTGTTGTAGGATTTGTTGATTTGTATTTTGTGTATTTTATTGTGTTGAAAGGTTAGTTCTTAGTGCAGAACTATGCACATAGTCTAATTGTTGCTTAAGTAAACTGTTTGTGGCTTTTTATACCCTACACTGGATGTGTGTCTGCTAATTAGACAATTTGGTTTTTTTTAATTCTTGGAAAGACTGAACAATATTAATATGACATATTTTTGGCAAAAAAATGAATAAAGATGTTATGCAAATTTGACAATTTTAATAGTAGATCGGCTTTACGAAGCCTTGACCGTGTTTGGATTTCTGCTAGAAGTGTTGCAAGATGGTTCTGGTGATTTTGTAATTTCATAATGTATTTCTCACTTATACCTTAAACTCATCCTTAACTAACGTACGATATGTCCATATGGATGTTCTAATTTCTTATGTACCATGCGTGCACCCATCTTAGTCCTAAGAATTTTTGATTGGGTCCCCTGTATAAGTTCAATACTACAAGCCTTAATTTTGATTGGCCATTAATTAACCAGTGAAGGCTAGATAGAGGATCTTAACTTCATGTGAGGTCTCTTGGTTTCTATATGACGACGCCAAGTAAGTCGTATATCCAAGTTAATGCCAAGGTAAGTAACAGTTTCTGTGATATGTTTATATTTTTTAATGTGATAGGTGGACATTCACCCCTTATGAGCGTAAATGTGTTGTGTGCCAGTAATTCAAGCATATCTCCATGAGTCTGAGATAATTGGCCAATTCCGTAGAAGCTACCTGCGGATCTGCAAAAAGATTTTCTTGTCGCTGAGGTCAATCGATTAACTTGCTCAATGTTGTCCACGAAAACCAAAAAAAATTTTGTTTACATAAGTATTGTATAATTTTACATTGCTATATGTAGACATATAGGTCTGTATGAAGACTGGCTTAGGAATCATTATGATCTGAGCAATTTTCCAATTAGTTGGGAAAACGCTCTGTCTAATGATCGCAGAAAACAGTACAGATAGTACGATTGTAGCTATATTCGGTCGATTTTTAATCACAGATAGTACGATTGTAGCTATATTCGGTAGATTTTTAATCATGAATGGCGTAATTTTGTATATCCTGGAGAATTTTTCGTACTTTTGTTATTTTTGATAACTTTTCGAACGTCCTCGGGGCATACAATGCTTTGATCATTCGTTGTCTTATAAACAGGAGGATTTTCCCGTACAAAATAATTGTTGGTTGAAATAAATTATGCCCGTACTCCGCAAAAATTAGTGGTTTGTCCTACCATCAACTTTTCTCAATGGTGTTTTTCCCTCTACCGGTGGTTTGATGTTACGTGTACGAGCTCTCTTCAGTCTTCTAGTAGCGATGGGCAGCCTCTACGTTGCAGCAGTTGATCTATTTCATTGCAAGTCTATTGTAAGCTTTCTCTTATCGAGAAGTAATCGTTCAATATATGAATTGGAAATATGTATTTTTGGCTTTGTAGACATTTCTCGACATTTGAATGATCCATAGTCGAAGTAATTAATGATGTGAAGTGAATTTGACTCCAACGATGAAATCGTCTCACAAAAAATACCTATTTTTATGGCCCCGACAAATCTTATTTTTTGGAAAGTATAAACAATTGGAGAAACGTTGGACAAAGTAAAACCTGTGTTACATTGAAAACCCTCGTATAATCCATGTGCAAATGTTGAAACCTCGAAATATTAATTTTTGATAAACTTAAATAGCGTGAATTAATGTTATCATGAATAGTAAGATTTGAGCGATTGTAACATTTTAACCACAAATGATGATATTTACTTCATTTTTCAGCAAAGTACTGCAACTTCTGTCTAATATTACCAGACATTTTTAAACATAATTAAAAAAAAAAAAATTATTAAAATTTTTAATTTTTTTTTAATTTTCATCGTATACAACTACAAATATAAATTTTTTAAAATATTTTTAGTCAAATCCTCCAAATGCTAATGTCCGACAGCTTTTCTTTACACTGGTCAAATGGAATAGATAAATTTTAATTATAGGACTCCCGCCTGGACAATTTTCCCGAGGACGTTCTTCATTAAGAATGCTATATGAACATCATTATCTACAACATAGACTATTTTTTTTCCCACATCAATTGGATCTACGCTCCGAAATGGGCGTAAGGTACCTTCGACAGCAGCGAAAATGTTTCAACATATTAGATACTGGAGGCACATAGACTCATTGTATGTTTGTTTGTATTTCCTATTACTCGTTGAATGTAGTCTTAAGGTTCTGTGATTACTGTATTCTGTGAAGTTGAAAGTTGGTGAGCTCTCCATCTCATTTTACAAAGTTTTAGCGTGATTTTTCCAAACTTTATTTCTGTAATCCTCCGATTAGTTTGCGAATATGTGTCAAGTGGTTTTGCCTATTGTCTTAATTTGGAATGATGGTAAAGCTGCTTACATTCCCATGACTTATTTTATTAAACTTTAAAATCAATACAACCCTTTATCTTTCAAACCTTCACATTTTCCAATTAGTTGAATCAAAATTGAGGAAACAGAAAGTTATAGACAATCAAGTTTGATTTCACGAAAATATTATATAAATTAAAAGAAATACTGAACTACTCTCACATGTTAAATAATTTAAGCCTTTAAAAATCGAATAAAATTAATATATACGATATCCATTCGTATATGTATTTATTACCAATGGATATAAACGAAACCAGTTGAACTGCAATCAAATGTAGAAATTTGTTAAATTATCAAAATTTTATCAATTTAAAATAAATGCTAATGAATTCCGATAAAGCTACATCAAATTAATACAAAATCTTAAAATAACGCCTTTAAAAACTAATTAAGATTTTATATACAAACTTTAAACGATTTGTTGAAAAATACAAAATATTCGTTTTAATTAAAAAATACCCCTTTTTAAAATCTGTAATCAAATTTAACCGATAAACCACATAATAAAATAAACCATAAACACTCTTCTAGATGCAAATAGAAAAGCGAATGCATGAATATTTATTTGTATCGATGAACTCGTATGTAGGTGTATAATATAACTAATGTAAGTCACCGTGTGCTATCAGTAAATGAACAACTTAAATGTCGCATTAAGAAACAATTTGTTTCAGGTGTGACGGACGTCACTTTCCACAGACAAATGCCAAATTAATAAAACTAAGTAATACACTATAAAATCTTCTATTGTTGTTAGAAACGCCCAGGAATCACTGTTAATAATAGTATCAAATTTCTTTTATATTCATCTAAGAAATAAACAAAAAAAAACACAAAAAAAAACTAGTTTTTTATCTAAAATCATGCTCCCACTCAGTCACTCACTCAATCACACTCCCTCTTGTTCTGTCCTGCTTTATCTACCTAATGTAGGATAAAATATCAAACACACACACACAATACAAAGAAAAAAAATTAAAAAGGGATTGATTGGAGTCATTGAACTGTTTCAGGTGTTCAACGTACAGACAACAATTTTCTGCAGTAACCATGGTTACAATGAAAGGAATAATGCATTCAAACGAAAACGACCACATACATACATATGTAGGTAAGATATACACTTGTATGGATGTGTGTATGCATTAAATAAGAGTAAGAGTTTAGCTAGAAACAACATCATCCATTGCACCAGTTGCAACATCAGCCATAACATGCAACACTTTGCAGCAGTTGTACTGAAAAGAAAACATACTCACACTTGAATATAATCAAACCGAAAATAAAAATGTTTGTTGAAAACTACATGAAACGAAATTATGGACGATCCGGACGGACACTAGGAAAATATGTGAAAATAATGCGACCAACTAGGCATTTTAATACACCCATTAATGTTTATAAGGAAAGCCAAGAATTAAAAATAATTCAATATTGGTGGTCGTTCACTCCCGAACGATTTGAGTAAAGATCAGTAACAATCGACAGTTTTTTTGGCTTTAAATATTTCAATATCGCAATTATTAACAAAAAGTTAAACGTTAAGGTATAAAACCTATTAACAGTTTACAATGTGAATCTTATATGATGAGTCCAATCCAATAGACACAAATCTGTGCAAAAAATCCGACTAACACCTTGTCGTTATAAAAAACGTTGATTTACAGATTCCGAATCGTACACAACATTTAGATTACCAGAAGTCTTTGGGACCTCTATCGTATCTTTAAAAACATGTGATATCATTCAAATGGTTCGGTTGCCCAGACGCAGATCCACGTCAACCGTTTCGGTTTTGGGGGGGATTTCCTTTTTTCACCCTCCTGGATCCGCGCCTGGCTTCCCTTATAGCCCCAACTCAATAACTTTTTTTCAACATCCGCATAATAAAAACAAATTTCGAAGTCAAATATTTACATATTTGCTTTGTATTGGGATATCAACAATTACACTGTGGTAGTTCAAAAAAAAACTGTCAAGCGGAGTTTCAACTGAGTTCAGTTTTCGAGACATATATTCGCGTAACACAAAAACGGTTTAGTTTATTGTATAAACTGAAAAAATCGAAATTCCGCAATAAAATTACCTTTAAATAAGGCTTAAAATATTTTTAATCTGCCGTTTTAAAAAAGCGTGGTTCAAAAAATGCTTTGCAAGCATTTTTGGGCAATTTATGACATATAACCGTGAAAACCCATTAAATATACTTTTACGAACTGTGAGTAATATTTTACAAAGAAATTTAAAAAAAAAAAATTTTAAATCTTTTCTGAAATATTTTGCAAAAAATTTAAAAATAAACTTTTTAAAAAAAATTAAAAAAAATTTAAATCTTTTCTGGAATAATTTTAAAACATAAAATGAAACATAAAAAACCAAAAATTTTAAAAAAATATTTAATTTTACTTCCCATAAAATGGATGTTTTCACAAATTTCAACTTTGCTAACCCATAAGTAGACACATAAACGGCGTAGAACCCTTTTCAAACACTCATTTTATAGGCTGATCAATAGTCTATCATATGCCTTTCAAATATTTCAATTATCTCATTTGGTTCAAAAGTAATGATTTTTGCAACGAAAAAACTCAAACGGCTCTACAAATGAAATATATTACTTTATTTCAAGAAACGGTGCACAGTGGGGCAGAATCAACATTTTTGGAAATAAATCTGGCTAGGCTAGTGTGGAATTTATGTCTAATAATTTCTGAATTATTGGCATTTAAAAATTGAAATTTTAAAATTTTGACATTCCTTTTTCCGCTTTTTTACAAATATAGGGCGTACTTTTGCACCGAATGGACTCGATTTTTGGTAGTTAGACAACTAAATTACCATTAATATATAGCAGATTTCAGAGAAATATCAATAATGGATCTAAAAACTCGATTTACAATTTATCAATTCAAAAAATTTTAGATTTTTGCTGCGAAAAGGTGACTTAACACTTTTTATACCCTACACCACCATAGTGGGGAGGGTATTATGAGTTTGTGCAGATGTTTGTAACGCCCAAAAATATTAGTCTAACACCCACCTTAAAGTATACCGATCGACTTAGAATCACTTTCTGAGTCGATTAAGCGATGTCCGTCCGTCCGTCTGGTCGGCTGGCTGGCTGTCCATGTAAACCTTGTGCGCAGAGTACAGGTCGCAATTTTGAAGATATTTCGATGAAATTTGATACATATTATTTTTTCGGCTCAAGGACCAAGCCTATTGAAACTGGCTGAAATCGGTCCATTATTTCACCTAGCCCCCATACAAATGTCCTCCCGAAATTGGACTTTATCGGTCATAAATGTTTAATTTATATATGTATCTCCACAAATTCCGCTCCAAATAAGTTTTATATACACATAATTCATGTCACCAAATTTTGTTACGATCGGTCCATAATTAGTCATAGCTCCCATATAGACCCGCTTCCGAAAATCACTTTAACGTGCATAAATCGCTTAAAAATGTTGGTAAACACACAAAATTCAACATAGTTAACTTTAATATAGACATAAATCACACGACCTAATTTCATGGTGATCGGTCCATAATTGGTCATAGCCCCCATATATAGGGCCCACTTCCGAAAATCTCTCAAAAATATAAATTAATGAAATTTAAAAAAAAAATTTTTGCTCTTTTACTTAGTGTAGGGCTATTATATGGTCGGGATTAACCTACCATACTTTCTTACTTGTTTTATTAAAAAAAACTTTCTTGAACAACATATAACAATTTTATATTTTTCTGTAAGTTAAGTTAAAGAACATGTCCTATTTTTCGAATATGTCGGTCCTACGTCCTTCGGAAATTTGCACTATTTTTTATTAAAATTTCATATTTGTGCCACATGTTCTAAAAGCCTAAAGCTGGGATTAGAAAACAGAAAGCTTGATGTGTTCCCTATTTATCACCAAAGTATTTTCCCAATTCCGAATGATATGGGCAAAATTGTAAAAATACCATTTTTTGGATTTATGCTAAAAATTTTAGGATTTGCGGGCTTCCCTTTGACTTTTTGACAATTTTTTTTACACTTTGTCATTAAGAATGACAAATTTAAAAGAACACCGAAAATTTAGATAACTAAAATTTATATCAAAATTTTAATAGGATTGAAAATATTAAGTAAGTACAATTTGATCTACATTTATGCCGAACTAAAAAAATTTCAAGTCAATATCTCAATTAGATTCATAAAATATGTCACTTTAAAACGCCTTCCTTCAAAAATATTGCACTTTTTTCGATCTAAAATATTTGTATAATTTCTTTTTAATGTTTTATTTAACAACAATTCAATGGTTCTGACTTAAAATATAAAAAAGTGCAATGTTTTTGAAGGACGGAGTTTTAAAGTGCCATATTTTTTAATGTAATTGAGATATTGCGATTACAACGACTAGCGTTTAGAATGCCAGATTTATTTACAAAAAATGTTGATTCTGCTGTGCAGTTTAAAATGTAAAGTGGAAGAGATAGTTATCATTAACGAACGAACGTCCTAAGTTATGTAATCGATTCGCCTCTAACGAAGGACAGAAGGACTCTAACGAAGGACAGATGACGTGGGCCAGGCCATCGCCGTCAACGGAAAGTGCTATAGGTCAATGATTACCAACTTCATTAAGCCTGAATTCGATGATATGAACACCAACAAGGTGTGGCTTCAACAACGACGCTATGTAAAAAAATTCATACCATATTGGACATTCTGCACAAGCGATTTGAGGGCATGGTCATTACATGTGAAGGTGATGTGAACTGGCCACTAAGATCTTGGACATTCGACTTTTTATTGTGGGGTTTTCTTAAGTCACAGGTCTATGCGAAAAAGCCGCAAACTACTGCGGCCCTCAAATCCAATATAATCCATACCATCGGTCAACTTTAGCATGATTTATGCGCCTGAGTCACGGAAATGGATTTTAATAATATTTTCCACTGTGCCTTGTCCTCATAATACCCGTTATAAGGAGCACCATTAATCTCAACACCAGATGAGAACAATTTGTGGCCCTTTCCCCTACATATCTCCAGACAATGACCCATACATAGCTGAATATCATTCAGTTGGTCACATTACACCTTCAATGAATGGATAGTGAAATTTTCTTTTAATCCTATTGAACAATTGTAAACAGCAAAAGGTGCATCAATGCCGTCACCAGCCACAGCATCATCATCAACATTGTACCCATCATTATGGTTTACCCCGGCACGTACAAAAAGACAACACGATTTATAACGCACACCTACTACTACTCGAATATTCTCTCCGACCGAATAGCTAAGTTTAATCTAAGAAGGAATGGTAAATGGTTAATATAGAAAAGACAGATAGACAGACAGATCGTCACACATACACTAGCAAATCCATACTCATTTCATTCCTTCATAGTTGTTATAATGGTCTTCTAATGCTACATGCTTCTCCTTCTGCTGCTGCTGCTTTTTAAATAGTCGTCTTTGTTATCTTTTGGTTCGTGCATCCTAAAGGTTTGGGTATATTACGTTTGGTTTTATTTTTAAACTTCTTTTTTATGTTTGTTACTTTGGTTCATCATTTGAACAATTGACTAAAGGTTATTGACTTTTTATAATGATGTTATTGTTACTACTTTTTCGCTTCTGATGGTGATGATGATTTTGTTGTAGTACTTTTTTTTGTTTTTTTTTCTTTTTTTTTTGGCATCTAAGGTATATGATTACGGGTTTATATTTTTCTATTTTTTATAGTTTTTTTTCGAGCTGACAAAAAAATAAAGATGAATAAGAGGAAAATTGTATGTGACAGATTGTTAGAAAAGAGTATAGACAAAAAAATGTCATAACGTTGGTAACACAAACTGACAACTAATAGTGGATTTTCTGATAAACCTTTTTATATTCCTATACAGTGCTTTTAATGCATTTGTTTGTGCTCGTTGATGTTATTTTTGTTCGGTTGTCAATAGTCCAATGAAGGGAATAAATCAAACATGTTGTATGCTGTTTGTTGTTATCGTTAATCTAATTGAAAAATATTATTTTTGAATTGTTTGGGATTGTAGTGGGTAATATCTAGCCAAGAGATAATAAAATTCCATTTTAATGAATAGTTTTTGATTTCATATACATATCTTTGAAATAAGCTGCGTTCGTTGCAATGATGAAGAAGAATTTGTTTATGTACATTTTAAACTGATTGGTTAATGAACTTGAAACGTGTGCATTGGATTCGGTGGTTAGCCTAAATGCTGGGACAAGGAGGTCTGAGAACATGGCCAAGGCACCTTTTTGGGATGTGTCATTTTCATCACTGTGAATATTGACTATTCAAATTAACATCCTTCCCTGACAGTAAATTTTCGGTATATATAAGAACGGGTTACCTCTGATAGGGGGACACTTTCAAGATATATACAGATGAATTCATGTCTGGCTTTTACACTCTTCCCCGCTTTCGGAGGGTATTCTTGTTTTAGGCTGCAGGATTAATACAGCGTTATCTATTCTGAGATTGAGGCCACAAAGAGGACAAACCACCGACAATGGTATTGAATGATACTAGGTGAGAATTACTGTACAATATGTACCGACAGTGTCGGGTCAAGCAAGACGAGATTATCGAATGGTTGGTTGGTGTTCCACTGTATGTCGCTAGAACATTAGGAACATTATTGGTTCTGCTAAAAGCGATGCTTATGTGTCGTCTATATGGCTGCCATTAGTCGGTGACTCTAAAGAGGGCTTCCATGGGATTGGCTAAGGGCTTTGGTAGCCATATTGTGACATGAAAGGAAATTGAACTTATATTTGAATGGCTTCTATAGAATTTCGAGAAACACCTCATATGTTTTAGGCCTGTTCTCTGGAGCATAATGACCGTGAGTCACGTGACCTGATGGATCTATTGGGATCGATATTCAGGAAATGAATTCGTTCGTGAATTAGGTTAGATAAGGTTCCATGGGCAGCCACTCTTTTAAGCATCTCACTTGGGTCCATTTAAATCTGATCCCATTGTAATACCCAAGGGGTAAACAGCAGGGTATTTACAATACTTTCGTTGTCTCCGCGTTGAACAAACAAGATTCCCAGATGAAGGAGTGGATTCGTCTAAGATTCATCCTTGATAGCTCATCCAAGCATTATAGTAATTAAAATTCAAGGATGCGTTCCCTCAGGTTTGTCAGAGCCGGGCATTTGCAGAAAAGCTGGTATACTGTCTGCCCCTCTTCTTCATTATCACACAGTCTTCTAGCATGTGTCCCAATTATACAGTATCCTGTAATAATGGAGCCAATTAGCCTTATTTCCTCACCACGGAATTCCATATGAAGATTCGCCCTGCTGGCATCAAGTCGACCTCCTTGTAGTACAGGAACAGTCACCTTGCATTTCACAAGGGAAATACCAGAAAAGGGGTCGATTGCCTTCTCATTCATCATCGCACCCCTGTTGGCCAATTCATCTGCTATAAAATTACCCTGATTTCCATCGTGTTCAGGGATATCAACACATGCTACAACAGCAATACTCCATAGAACAGACCCAATTGCCCTTTTACAGTTCCATCGTCGACTGGGAGGCTGCCTTGGTAATTAGTGTCTAGTGGGGCCTCAAGTGTTTCCTTACCATTCAGAGTCCATCTAATAGCTTGGTACAATTGGAGAGTTTGATACAATTTTACGTAATCGGTTAGTCTCAGAGGATCCTTTCACGCCACCATATAAGCCCCTCCAGGCTTTCCTTTTCGCGTTCCTGGTGGTTTTTACGCCTAGGAAGCATCTGAGAGGAGAGACTTAGTCGCTTCCCCCTTAGAAGCACCCGATGCAGGGGGTTTAACCTCATTAACGGCTTGGGCTTTAGAAGCTTTGGAGCTACTTGGGGAGAAATCCAGAAGTACCTCTCCGCTTTGGTTACTACCACCTATTGCCATGAATTTTTTAAAGTCAGCCAACCTGGGTGTTCCAGATTGACCTCCTGTGACACCATTAGCACGCAGACTAGTCTGGCCATCACCTGACATTAACATTCGACTCACCACAGTCCGTTAGCATCGCTGTGGGAGTAGGGTTCCCGGAGATTATGAAGTCCCCGACAGGGTACATGGGACATGCTTCGCGACCTTCTATGTGTCCTTATGGACAATTTTTGGGTTGCATTTTATATCTGCTGCCAGGTGGTGAATAACAGATGTAGACCACAAGCCGTTCAATATGGGAGACAGAGGCTTGTGGATTTCGGACTGACATTAAATGAGCGCTTGCGGACGAACCGGACCAGCCTACAGAACCACACTTCTCAGTGAGGGGAAAATCGCTTGATCGACATCCAATAGCCGCCCCAAAGTTGAACCGACGCTATAAGATAGAGGGGTCGAAAATATGTGCACGAACACATACTTCTACAATTTATAGGAGTAATGAAATCCTTTCAGTAAACTCTCAAATGGTGTGATTGTTAATCTACTGGATAAAATTTATCTGACGGAACTCACAAATTGGTAGATGCTTAGTTTTACAAAGGAAGCGTAATCGCACATATAATTAATATACAGGAGACTATCGATTAATGCAATGTTCAAAAGAGTGCATGTTTCAGTATGGAATATCTAGTGTAGACCGATCAATCCAGTGTAGTTGACCCTTTGATCCCACATATAGAACTTAAGAAGGCTTTCCATATTTTTATTTAATCCCCTATATGAAAAGTGTTATTATGTAATGCAGTATTCATCAATCTATTTAAAGCTGATCAATAATTTATGCAAGAAATTGAAAAGTATATATTTCTAAATCCATGAAATTGCACTTATTATTTTAATATTCTTAACTCACAATACCAATGTTGTGTTACTGCTTAAGATTGAGATACTAATTAGGTACTTCAAAAATAAACACTCTATTTCTAATCAAATTAAAACAAACTTCAAATTACCTAATTTTCAAAGTTTTAACTTGTTAACCAAAAATATCAAAACACCAAAACACCAATACTATTTCAACAATCTGTTAAAACCATTTGAAAACCACATACCGCAAGTCCACAAAGTGTTGACATATATTCTCACTTACAAAGTTTATCCCCATTGCCAATTGAGGAGCACGCAGCAGCACTAGTACTGTCAAAACTCTTGACAATGCAGACAGAATTATAGAGAAAATATTTCAACTACTATTTAGAAACCACAATTAAAGCGCTTCTTAAAAAAGCACTCAAACACATTTAACAAAACTCAGCAATAAAGAAATTAACGCCAATAAATAAATGACTTTAATTAAATGCAAAAAGAGCATTTTGTATATTTCATATAAATAGTATGTGTATTGAAGTGAAAAATGTATTATCAAATCAAATGCATTAATACGCACAAAGACCAGATACATGACAACTGCTTTAACAACTGACAGTTATGGTTAATCGCTTCTTTAAGCACTGGCGATGACGTTGATAAAAAAAAGGAAAAGGAAACAAAAACGTGGTGAAAAACGAAGCTAATAAAGCCATCATATCAACAGCAAGGACACATATAGCAGTCAGCAGTAGACGTGGTAGCAGCATCAATGACAGCCCGACTTCAGTGAAGGGATGTTTTTTGGACTTGCAAACACATTCATCTTTGGAGTTAATGCTACATACAAGAAAACCACAGAAAAAGAAAGAATGGAATGCATTGACACATAAATCCTTTGAGTAAACAACATACAAAACAAAATACTCCTTGTACGTACGTATTACAAATATGGGAAAAGTGAGAATGTGTGGTAACATGATAAAGGATATCATTTTGCTTTTCATATTAAAGGAGGTTTGAAAGAGAAGTTATAAGTATAAAGATTTTAACAACTTGATATGAAAACATAAGACGTAAAGAAATCTCAGATCGTAAATATTATATTTTCTAAAGTGAAGGCTTTACAGAATAAAATCTTTGATATATAAACTAAATTTTAAACGGAAAACAAAAACTTTACTATACTTATTTTGAAAACTAAATTAATATGTGTTATTTTCTTCTACATTTTAAATATAACTTTTATCACAACCCTCGCACAATTCTTATTTATACTGATTCTTTTACCAAAGTGTGAACACAAACAATTGCAAGATATTTTTTTTAGTAAATAGAGGGTGTCGCTATTTCTTTATTTTTGTTTTGTTGGTGCTAATCGTATTTGTGTCCAACATCCAGAACAATACTAATATATTTTAAAACGGCGTTGTGCATTAAATGGCACGCTTACGCTTATCTAATAAATATCTCAATTTTTTGGAGTAATTTGTAACCACGATAAGATGGAATTCTTATTTTAAACAAAAAAAATAAAACCTAAGGAGCGAGATCGAAAAAACCTTAACACACGTTTTTCCTTAAAACTTTTAATCCAAGTATTATTATTTTTTTTTATCAACAAGACCCAACTTTGTCCTACAAAAAGTTGGCCAAACAATCAAAGGTCTGCCGTCAAACTGATTCCAATGTTATTAAACAGTATTGGGAGAACTTGTCGGTTGATAGAAAACCTGGTTCAGGTAGAAGGAATGGCGATGTTTCTAAAGCCAATAAATATAAAGCATTTTCGAAGGAGCTCCCAACTAGAGTGTCCAAAAAACCGGCAAAAAGAACAGGTTTCGATTATTGTCTTTTAAAAAAAACCGGTTAACCGTTTTGGTTTTTGTCTTCAAAAAAAATTGGTTAACCGGTTTGTATTGTATTTGTATTTAATGGAAATTTAGCATTTTTGAATTCTTTATGCAATTATTTTATATCTTTTACTAAAAGTTGTCAAATGCTACAATTTTCTATAAAATAAATCAATATTTTTAAAAATGGTCCCAAAGTTTTTCAAAAATATATTTGAATGAGCTTTAAAAAATATATTTCATTAAAACCGGTTAACCGTCTTACAAAAACCGTTTTGTCAAAAAACCGAAAATGTAAAAAAACCGAAATCCATGGAGTTTACAAAGATGAAAAAACCGGTTGACCGGTTTTCGGTTTTGGATACTCTAGTCCTCTAGCACTCGGACTATTTGGTACGAAAATTTACATCCAATGCAGGTTTAAAAACATACAAAATGTTTTTTCCTGACAGGATCTCTGCTAAAAATTTAGAGGCCAAAGACAGAGCACGGAACTTGAATTCAAATTTTATAAAAAAAAATACACCTGCTGCATAATTGCTGATGCTCGAGAGAATATTGTACAAAAGTTTAGGGCCCAAAAGCAGAAAATTTCCGCAAAAAGTTACTGGTATGGCAAGTTATATGCAGTTGCGGCAAAAGAAGGAAACCATTTGTTACAAAGGGCTCTATAAATACCGAAATTTACATCAAGGAATGTTTACAAAAGAGGATGCAGCCATTCATAAGACTTCTTTACCATCGCTTTCATGAAGACTGTTTTTTACGTGAACTCATGGTATCTACCTGGGTAGATAATGACTTTATACATTCAATTTGTGTTAGAATTTTTATTTATATACTAATTTTTTGTATCAAAATATCTAATACATATAAGAAGTAATTTTACAGCCATCTATACATCGCGATTCGTATATTTCGGGTAAAAAACAGAAGTCTGAAGTCATCCAATTTTACAATAAAACTAAAGGAGATACGGGAAAAAAATAAGTCTCAATATCCAACCAAAAGATCAACAATACGTTGGCCTGTGGTGATTTTTTTCAATTCATTGGATTCTTCAGCCCTAGCAGCTTAAATTATATGACAAAAACAACACACAAAGTACGGAAATATATTACTCTGGACGTAGATTACTCTTGAACTCCTTGGGTACAAATCTTTGCATCGCACAAATAAATCTCGAGCCGAAAATACGATGGTGTTTTTTAACAAGACAGCAATGGAATGTATTTAATATAAGCTTTTGAATAATTTTTGATGATAGTATAAAGTAAAGCTAGTTAAGTAACAAAACCAATATAAATTATCATAAATTTGAATGTATCTACCACGGAATATATTCATAAACCCGTATACACAGAAATATAAAATATAAAAAAAACTTCTATAAACTTACTTTAAATTTATTTATTTGTTTGTTTTCTAAAAATTCGGCAAATTTTGATAACTGAGCTGAAAGCAATTTCAAAGTTGATAAAAACTGTGTAAGAGGCTAAGAGAGGCCTGGAGCTAAGGACAATGGAGAGATATTGGGCCCTTATCAAAATATAATTGAAGAGCACGAAAAAGGAGATGAACTATCTATTAGAACAAAGGGACAGAAAGCACTACAAAAACCTTAATGAAAGGATTTCCGGAAAAGGTCAATAATTGATTAGTAATATTAATTTCAATAAAATAAAAAATATCATAACTGTAGGTTTAGTGGTTTCTTTTATTTAACATTTGTGTGGAAGTTTTTTACAGCATTAGAGTGTAAAACGAATGTAGTTTTGTGATTTAAATGTAGCTTGATAAAAACGTTTTAAATTTTAATTGGACTCTTTACATTAAACTTTATCTTGTGGTTGGCTCATCGTAATAAATAGGAAAATAATAAAAATCACAACTTATAAATCTGTAGGGGTTTATTAATATGTTTGCTTCTATATAACTGCAGGTCTTTTACAGTCCCTTTACAACTTCCAGGTTATATATTTCACTACTAATAATATTTGTACCTTATCAGACCAAAAGCCGGATTCTGTCCAGTAGTGTTTCAAACTTAGCGTTCCATGACCCTGAGGTTAAGGTGTGACTTCAATTCAATGGAAAGCTCATCAGCATTTTTGTAGGCTATGTTTCCATTGTAATTTGGCACCCAAATGATCTCGAGCTATACTGTGTACGAATTAAGTTCCTTTTTACATTCATGTACTGTTCGTTTTTTTACATATTTGTCCGTAAGTGCGCTGATAGCTCCTAATCTGTCTGTGAGTTTTGACAATGTTCCTGTTACGATTCAATTGGTTCTTTTGTGTAACATGAAAGAAAAAAATGGAGAAAAAAGAGAAGAGGGAAATTAATTCTTAGGCGAATTAAGAGTTTAAAAATAGATAGAAAATATCGACTTTTTCAGACATTCGACTTTTTTCATCATGGTGCGCGAATGATCCCGGTTACCAGCTGCTATGCATTTAAAGATACTGCCGATGCACTATATTTCAAAGTATCACTTTTTTCGTGCGAAATTAATAACTACTAAAGTATTCTACTGTTTGATACCAAAATTGGACCATAGGTAGAAATACTTATATTTTCAACAAATTCATTTCCTTTGGTTAGAAAAAAATTATTTCATATTACTTTTCAGTTAAATTAGTTGAATCTGTAATTAATTTTGTAAACACATTTGATTCAAAATATTAATTGAAGTCTCAGATAAAACTTCCCAAAGTGGTATAGAAAAAAAGAAGGAAATAAATCTGTAATTTCTAAATCCTTAGTCCTTAGTTAGATTTGAATGAAATTTGACATGCGCAAAGAAGAAGTTGTCGATTTAAGTCTTGAATTTTGACCGTATGGGTCCACCAGGGGTGCGGCCAGGGGCCCCCATAGTAGGACACCTTGGGTATGTTCAATTTTTAAAACAATCCTATTTCTTCATCTGTGTTTTCTATCATCTGCTTTGAATGTATTAATACCTTGTGTACTGTTTATGTCATCGGTAACCAAAGATACAAATCTGAAAGCATATATCACCATTAAGCCATATAGTGTTATCATTTCGAAAATTATCTTCCTTTCTTCCGCATTTTTGACATTTTACTTTTAAGTAATTGTAGACAAAATGGCGGACTTTTGCATCCAATAATTTCTTACAGTCCTTAGGAATAACAGGAGCACTAATTTTCTCCACAATATTTTTAATAGTAGCATCATTAAAAAAATGAACTTTTTGAAATTTGGCTAAAAGTTCATTTTTTTATAGCACAGTAACCTAGAAAAAATTAAATTACTCAGAAAGGGCAAAAATGCGCAGTATGAAATAAAGTGAAATTAATTCACAACATTTCAATATATTTATTTCTTTTTATTTCAAGTTTAACAAACGTTAACATTTTTTTAAAAGTTTCTATAAAGTTAAAGTTTTGTAATCAAAAGAAATTACTTTAAGGTTATGTTTAAAAATTGTAATTTTAATATAAAGGGAAATAGTTTCCAAATATTCCAAATACGTCTCGTTGTTTTCCATTTTAAAAATTATTTACACACTTTCCACAATTAACGGTTAAAAGTTACAATATAATATTGATACTATTCACAAATTTTTAAAAATGTATCGAAACTTTGACTTTGAAGGCGTGCTGTCTAGCAGTATTTTGTATTTTACAAAAACCAATTGAGAATTTGATTGCATTGGAGTTTTAATAACAGATTGACAACAAAATATAATGAATAATAACAACTTCGAAATATTAATTTCGCACGGAAAAAGTGATACTTTGAACTATAGTGCGATGGAACGATGTCTTAGAAACCTAGTACGTGTATAGATCTCCTAGTGCCGGATCATCATCTTTCAAATTATGACAACTTTTACAGAATTTATAAACGAGGCAACAAAAGTCTGAGGATAAGTGTCAAATTTAAAGTTTCCCGTGATCACCGCGACCACGTAAGCATAGCCGTATGCCTTCGGTTCAACTTAGGAGTACCACGTATGAAGTCTCTATTTCCGTCTAACATCATAGTTCCTCTTCAATTTATACACGACTATGCCTAACCGATATTCTGTTATATCCAAGCCTGCTAACCGATTGCTGATACTTCTGCCTGAAGAATACTACAAATTCCTGGATAGAGCCGGAGAGGCTCATCGTATCAGAGAACTTATTTTAATTCAGTGTCGCCTAGAATTAAAAAACCGAAGTTGGAGGTATGTTCAGGTGATTCTTAGAGATGGGATTCTACCCGGTATTTACCCACACATTGGGTAAATACCGGGTAAATACCAAGTAAATACCTTTTTTGGGTATTTATAAAAAGGATTTGAAATGCTGCATCTAGCAATTTCTGATTGTCAATCAGCTAAAACATTATTTTAAATTACTTATTTAATTTATTGTTTTCAACCCCACGTGTGTAACAATTTGAATATAAATATAATGGTGGACTTAGCGAACTGTAAAGCTAGAGGGGATTTGTGGTCTAAAAATTTTGTTTGGAGACGCATAGAAGAAATATCTCAGAAATATCACAGAATTAAGCAGAATCGCAGTTCATATAATGACTCCCCCATGCACATCAGGTGCCACTGAACGCTCATTCAGCACTCCAAAAACGAAACAGATTAACTGCAGATAATAGCGGAAAATAATGTTTTATAGCTCATAATTGGAATCTCGTCAACAAGGACATACGACAAAAGGAAACTTCCCTAAAAATTATACCGGCTGAGGATGAAATCATCAACTCTGCTAATTCATTTGAGGAAACACCTATCACCCATTCTACACATCATTCATCTTTGAATTATTTTCGGAGTTTAACTGACCACGGATCATTCAGTGATTACCAGTGCATAATGTAATGTTGCAAAAATAAATATAAAAGAAATATACATACATAATAGAGTTATTTTCTTAAATTTTTATTTTTCAAGCATTTAAATTCTTATTTATTATAAAATTCATGAAGTTTTGCTGCACAACGTGTTTGTTCACCAATTTTCTACAACATAGTTTATACCCAGCTTTTGGGTAAATATACGGATATTTACTCATTTTTACCCAATTTACCCATTTTACCGGGTATTTACCAATTGGGTATTTACCCATTTCCCATCTCTAGTGATTCTACGTGATTAATGAAATGATTAAGATTTAATCATGTCAATTTAAAGTGATTAACAAATCATTTAAATAGCCATAGTACCAAGACCTTTTAGTAATAGTGTACAGAGATACTTATAGCCACATATATCACGGGCATAGTAGTGACTGCCTACTGTTCAATAATTCTTAGTCAACGGTTTAACAAAGACTATTTTGCACATTTAGTTAATTAGAAAAATGTTTTAATTGCTGATTGTTCTGTTAGATCCCATAACATCCTGGATTTCGTATTTAATATTTATCAAAAATGAAACGAAATTTTATATGTATTTTATCCTGGTACCGAGTGGGCATATCCTGGCAAAACATGTTATAACTTAAATCTTTAATAGTTTTGAAAATTGCGAATAGTTTGCGCATTACAGATTTCCAACTATATATAGTGGAATACAAATAAAGCATAAAACATTAACAAACATATATGTACTATGTATATTAGGGTGACGCTTATTTTGCATTTGTAATTTTCGATGCTAGCAATGTTATTCAGATTTACCAAAGCTACAACTTTCACTTTGTTAGTGAAAAATTAGGAGTCCCCGAAAATTATTCTAAAAAAAAGTAAAAAACAAATTTTTTCCAAAAAAGTGCACGGAAAAGCTATTTTTGGCGAAAAAAATTTTAAAAAAAATTATCTGGCGGTCTTTTGCTATATTATTGCAATATAAAGTTAAGCGGTATCATCAAGTATAAATTAGCTGTTGGCCAAAAACTGATGATACCATTTTTTGAGGGCCCACGGATTTTCAGAATCTTTGGGGGCCCGTAAAAAAGAATTGGTCACCAAAATGGACAAACTGAGTATAAGGTTTTACTACCCTTTGATAGTAGAAACGAACCTATATTGTCATGATCGTGTGTTTTTCCAAAAGTCTTCATTTGTTGCATGGTGTAATTAATATGTTATATATGTTATTCTTAATTATTTATAGAACATTACAGTGTAAACAACAAAGTTTTTTTTTTTCCTCCGAAAATTACGAATTATATACCAACAAAACATCATATGCGGCAAGTTTAGCTTTACTTCTTTAATTTAAAAATATGGGCAATTCCATATCATCGTACGTGACATTTGTACGCCTATAGAGTGAAATAGATTTTGCAAAAATAAGAGTATCTGAAAAGTAATGTGGTATTTATGTTCCATTCATAGGGTACTATATTTTAAAATAAAAAGTTCTTTCAAAATATAGTTGTCCAAAATGTCGAGCGAAATAAGGGTATATCGTACGTGAAATAAAACGGAACACATTTTGAGGTACATGCAGAAATATGCGAAAATACTCGAATCGTGAGAGGCGTTATGTTATCTTTTAATTTCTTACACTAAACCAAATATTTTCCTTTACAATCCATCATATTGAAATAAAAAAATTTTTGCATGATTTTATAATAAATAAAATTTAATATCGTACGTGACATACGGTACGTGACAGATTTTGCTCTTATTATAAAACAATATATATTATGTAAATATATGTATACAAAAACTAAAAAAGTGAATAGAAAATATACATTCGGTTTCAATAAACAATTTGACAATAGCAAAAAAAACAATCAGAAGCAAATTCATTTCATACTACAAGCTAATTGAAAGTCTAGTTTTCGCCGCAATTTTAGCCTAAAACATACCTAAAACCAAAGTATAACAAGTAGTCCAACTCTTTGACAGCAGTACCTAACTATAAGCATGTATTAGTGAAAAAGTACCTAACTCTATACATGTATTAGTAACAAAATTACACATGTGTTGGTAACTTTTAAATTTTCTCCAGGCAACAGAGTTCTATAAAAATGTTTTAAATTTTAATTTGTATGAATTTTCAATACCAAAAATTGGAACTCTGTCCTATAATTTAAATTCTACAATAACAAAAAATTACATGTCAGAAATTCCAAAAATATTTTTTCTTGATTTGTGCAAAATAGAAACGTTTTAGCAATGAAAGTTTCAAGACATTTCATTGGTTAACATTTCTCTGAACTCACACGGTACCCGTATATGTGAGAGAGTAATTTAAAAAAATTGAGAGTCGGACTACTTGGTATACTTTGCCTAAAACCATAGAATAATATATCCATAGAAGCGTTACTGAGAGCGAAGAAACCTAAGTCTGTTGTCAAAAACCTAAGTCGTGAGAATGTATTTGTACATAGTTTTGAGATTGTATTGGTGCCTTTTTTAATTTTCACCAGACACACAGAGTTCTATAAAAATGTTTAAATTTTAATTTATTTAAATTTTCTTCTATTTTCAATACCAAAAATTGAAACTCTGTTCAATAAATTAAATTCGACCACAAATAAAATTAAGTGTCAAAAATTTATAAAAAATAATTTTTTTCATTTGAGCAAAATTAACGTGTTCCGGAAATAAAAGTGTGCTGTAAATTGTTAAAAAAAATTATAAAATAGTGTATAGAAGTGTAATAAAGTGGTTCGGTCTGTATTTAGTCGGAAAATAAAAGGTAAAATTTCAAGTATTTTGATGTGTTAAATTCTCTCACAAGTATGTTGAATTCACATATCACAAGTACGTGTGAAGAGAGTAATTGTTGTTACTCTCAGCTTACTCTCAGTTGCGCCTCTAGTTGTACCCTATGCCTAAAACATTAAAAAATTGAACATAATCAGTTTAAACTATTATGTTTGTCTTTCAAATGTTGTAATATGATCTAAATAATTTCACATAATAACTTTTTATTATTTTCTTCTATTCAAATCATCTTGAAAGGGTTTTTGTGTTGTCAGACGTGGTAGAGATTCTCGTGGAATTGCCCATATGTAGATTCCTCACCAAAGCTTATGATGAATGTGTGCGAGAGATGTTTTAATAGTGGTGATTTTGACACGGAAGACAAATATCACCCAGGCCATCCACACAAGTTAGAAGAACCAAGAATTGGAGGCATTACCCCAAGAGGATTATTGTCAAATTCAATAAGTGCTTGCTAAATCATAGGGATCATAGCTAGATTCATCCGACAGCAGGGAAACTGAGTACCATACGAATTGGAGCCTTGAAAGTGTCCGAAATGATGATTGAACACTATAAAAGCAAATAATTTTTGCACCGAATCATTACTTGGGATGAAAAATGGATCCATAGCAATAACGCGAAGTCCGGTCAACCAAGCGTAAGGACACCAAATCCAAATATCCATGGCGCTAAGCTAACTATATATGTATTTGGTGGGAGTAAAAGGGATCTATCTATTATGAGCTGCTGAAATCTGTCCAGACCATCACAGGGAACATGTACCGAACGCAACTGATTCGTTTGAAGTGAAAAACGCCCACAATATGCGGCCAGACATGAAACCGTAATAATACATCATGACAACGCTCGGCTACATGTTGCAATACCTGTTAAAAAGTATTTAGAAATAAGTAATTGGAAAGTTTTGGCTGACCTGCTTTATAGACCAGAACGTGCCCGTCCGACTACTATTTGTTCAGATCAGTGCAGAACGCTCTCCAATATTGGGTTGACTCGTTCTTGTCCTCAAAAGATGAGCAGTTATTTTGAGAAAATACCGCACTTTTAAGTCATACACACAATAATTTGTTTGACCCAAAACACGAAACCTCAAATATTACTATATTTTACTCAATTTTTCTGCATTTGTTTTTTAGATCATGAAGAACAATCATAAACCTTAGGAGTATCGAAACTAAGGTGCACCCTAATGTGCAGAATTACGTTAGTCTGTGTATGTGTGGTAAGCGTTATTTGTAAAATATTTCGTTAAAAGCCAACATAAATAACAAGCAACAGTTTTAGCGAGTCAAATACAAATGACAACAAAAGAAATTGCAACATATTCGCTAAATGGTTGTATGAGGATTTTATTTTAGCAAGGATTTTATTTATCTCCTTTATATACATTTGTTGCTGCTTAAACATATAACTGTTGGTATTACTGGGTGTATTTTTTGTACGACTCAGTCTATGTATATTTGTGTGATATGTGTGCTCATATTAACACTCCAGAGAGAGTGTCAAAAAAAAAAACAAAAAAAAAAAACAAGAAAGGAGGATAAAATAAATACTCGTAGTGTAGATATAAACAAAATGGTAGGGTGGGATTTATGAGATTTCTAAGTTCTTTGTGGCTGTTTTGGGATGTGGATTATGTGGTTGGAGTGTCTATGTGTGAAATGCATTATGGTTTTATTGCTACTTCTCATTTTACTACAACTTTGCACACAACACATGCAGTTAGCTGGTGGTGTGGTACAGAGAAGTGTGAGATCAGTACTAATGTACGTTTTTTAGTACCTAGTAGGGAAATGTTGCTTAGGAATTACATTACACGCATGAAAATGTTGCAAACGTTTGGTTTCAAAAAGTACTTTACTTCATTTTTAGTACCATTTCAAAATACAAATTTTACATCTCAGTTATGGTGTTGCGTTACCGACTCTTGGTAAACAAGCTAAACAAATAAATTTTACTATTATATCCTTTCGCTTATATTGTTATTATTTTTTATTTTCTTTAACACAAAAAAGGACTTTATATTATATTTAGCCTTATGGTACTATAAAATTATATGTTAAAGTTGAGCTAATGTTTTTGCATTGACTCAGTATTATTTAAGCAGCCAACAAAAAGGGCAAAATTTAATATCAAATGCAAATAATGTATTTATGCCTCCCTTTTCCCTCACCATTATTAAGGTCCATTCATTATTAGCAACTTTAAGTTTTAATTGAATACTTTTTAATTGCTTCCATTAGCCAGCCTGACACATTCATAATTCTTCGTTTAGCAACCCTCAATCTTTGCAATTCTATGCGACAGAAATACATTTAAAGTTAACACAAGTTATCTTTTGTTATTGCCATTTCCATTTTGGTGTTAATAACAACTATTCAATCTTTTGGTAAGTACTTATAGAAATATATAATATATTCTATAATTTTTTCAATTTAGTTGTCAACTTTAAGTGTTTACATAAATCTCTATCAATATCAATTGGCTGGTGCGGGTAATAGTTTGGCATTCTGTCCTGTCCTTTAGTTGTATTGTATTTAATGAAATTAGAAACTTTTCTTATGTTTCATTAGTCTCAATTACACAAATTTTTTGAACAGTTGTTGAAAGTGGTGTAAATATGAAATGAAAGGGACAAGATTAATTTCATTGTGGTGACTTTTTGGTAAAATCTGGCAAAATTTAATAGTTTCAAAGAAGATAGAAGACAAAAATTTAATGTGAAGAAATAAGACTTTTACATTTGTAACATAAGTATGAGTAGTACATCTGTCACCCAAATTAGAATTATTTAAATCATTCAATCAATATTAATAATAATTCTACTGTATTTAAATTTTTATTAAAAAAGGCAAGGTTAGATAATGGGATTGCGTAACCGATGATCGAGTGCGTTGAATCCATAGAAAGAATTGACAAAAAACAATTAAAAGAAATTTTTTTTTTAAATTTTTGTTTTATTTTTTTTCAACCTTTTTTTTAATTTTCTTATAATTTGTTTTTCCTAAATTTATTAGCGGAAAATTTTTTTTGGTGAAATTAAATTTTTTTTTAAAAATAAAATTTTATGTAAAACATAATTTTTTGTGAAAAAATAACTCGGGTTATCCGACTTATATACCTCGTTGTAAAGGCCTTTAAAATATCTATCATTAGATATTTATATTTTCTATAAAAATAATTAAGTAATCCAGATATATATCAAAAATTGTGATGGTCCTGGGTGTTTCCTTATATCTCAGACATTTGCGGGCCAATTCAGAATTCACTAAAAATTCTCAATAGGATTGAACTCAAGACATTGAGCTGATAACTGCATTAATAAGAAATAGTTCTAGGAACACCATTCTTTACAATTTTTGACGTGTGCATTGGGTCACCATCCTATTGAAAAATTAATTCTTCTGCAGGATTTCCTCTTTTATATACAAACACGTGATGATGGGACTACAAAATCGGTATGGTGAGTCTGCAAAATACGCAGATGGTTTTCTTTTCCCATTATTTCATTGATTCTTTGCATTGGTCCAAGGTGGCACCATATAAAGCAACCCCATATCACTTACTGTTTCCTTACTGTGTCACCAATTTTGAAAAATATCGGCGAAATAATGAGTTAAGAAGACTATCTGCGTATATTGAAGACTAATCATACCGAATTTATAGACTTGTCATTCCGATTTTGTAGATAAGAGAGTCAATCATGTCGAAGAAGTTATTTCACAGCAGGACTGCGAATTAAAGCACTCATTAAAAACTTTGCAAAATGGTTTAGTGAGCAAAATTTCTACCGAAATAGTGTCCAGTTCGATATACCGACCTCAATATGTAATCATCTTTGTATATACCCTTGCCACTCATGCTCGCAGAGAAAATATATAATTGTAACCATTTCAAAATTTTTAAAAGTTTTTTAACATAATTATGGTAATCATAGTAAGTTTAAGATACCATTCATATGATTGTGGCAACCCTTTGTTTGATGTTATAATTTATCATATTGTGTTGTTCTCGGATAATGCTTATAATACTAAACTTGATTGCCATAAACATATATTTATTTACTACAATTATATACATGATTAGTACTATCATGATAATGGTAACTTAATTTTATTATGGTTCCGCAATCATATAAATAATTACAGTCGCCATAATATGATAATAAAATCTTGTAAAAATGTTGAAATGGTTATGGTAAACATGAACAATAATATTTTTCTCTGTGTGTAGTGAAATTTATAACAAGGAAATGTTGGAGACAAATAAAACTATCAGAAAATTTTTTTTTATAACAAATTTTATTTCACTTAATATTTTGTTTGCTAAATAAAATTTTAATATTCATCGTAAAGTATATTTGGTGAAGGATATATAGGATTCCGATTAGCCGAATAAAGTACTCTTACTTTTTTATTTAGAATATTATGCAGTAACCAACAACAATGTAAATGAAAACAAATAAGAAAGCTATATTCGGCTGTGCACATTCGAATGTGCACCAAATAGGAACCGATCCTCACAATATTTAAGAATTTCAATTTCATCATGTTTTTATTTTGAAGACAGACACAATTAGTGGCTACTAAATATTTTTAGTTTTCCTACAGGCCAATAAAGTCCCACACAACAAAATGTTATTCAACCCTTCTCAATCTCTTCTCACTTAATCCCATACATTTATTCTCTTCCCAATCATGTAAATTTAAGTTGGTGGGAGACAGTGCCTAGGACTTTAATTGCTTGTAACATTTTCTAACAGCTTCCATCTGGTGCCTGCAATCAGATTTCCTCCAGTGAATGTATACCGTTTTTTAGGAATACTTTATCGCATAATGTCTGTAGACTTTGGATGGCCCCAGTTCCCCACTGCCCTCACAAAAACAGAACATATGTATCTTCTTTCAAAAGTCTATCGAATCTACTCCTTTAGGAGCGATATAGGATGCCTTCATATACCTTTTGAATATCAAGTTCATGAAGAGGTACAGGTTCTTCAGTCAGGAAACATAAGGACATGATGTCACAGAAGGAGTCACATTTACATTAGGGATATAACCAAATTTGGGCCCTAGCACCACACGATAAAAAATGTTGTGTTATTTACGATAACATTTTTTTTGGGACATTTTGGAATAATAACTTCACCCACAAAAACGACTTTTTAAAGTCAAAATTTTCTCAAATTTGTATTACTTTTTTTTATTTTTTTATAGTTAAACAGCGGATTTTTTCCAGTTACTGCAAATTTTAAATATGGATTCGAGACAGACATGTTGATATATTTATAAAAAAAATATTTCCGTGTTTTGGATAAAAAAAATAAAAAATAATATCCAAACATAAACTCGTTTTGTGGATGAACTTTTTTGGCAACCGCGAAAAAGTAACACTATTTTTTTAAATAACTTTCAATGGTCTATTCGACTATTCCAAGTCCATTTTGATATTAGCAAAAAATGTAAAAAAGTTATTGCCCTAATGAACATGATCCATTGATGAATTACAGTATTTGACAGCTTTAAATGATATTTGTAAATACGTCATAATATAGTAGGTCACAGGATACCAACAAGCTTAATGTCTGCTGGTCCCAACATATGCCTAACATGTGGACAGGACCCCTATAAACCTACACATTCAACTGTTCACTACTTTCATTGGATTTATAGATACATCCTGTAGAGTTACCACTATTCCTAGGACTGTACCATGCAGAACCGCAAGAGAGCTGACAGCTGAAGAAGCCGATATTGCAGTTAGGGTACATGATTGAGATTGTATAGGTAAATGTAGAGCTACAATAAGCAGTACATGAGAATACAAAAAATACCGACATCCAAAAAATTATGGAAAGTCCGTTATCCGTTTCTTTGGAGTAAGGGACTTAATGCCGATGATTGCAGCTGAAGTTGAAAAAACCAACAGATCGCTCAACCTCCATCCAATCACACTAAAGACGCTAATTTTTAATTAAAAAAATTAATAAATCTATCAATGTACCGTGCGAAAACTATCATAAATATTCTTAAAAAGTCTTGAATCTTAAATATATAAAATGACTTTGTTATTTATATAAGCGCTAAATAGTTACCTTGACAAATCTTTAAATTTATGATTTTCATATAGTACAAGTTAAACATGTTCTAAGATTTCCCTTTTCAAACATGTTCAACTATTCTATAACATCAACCAAACAGCCAACTAACTAAGAATACATAGTTATACACATACTTAGTACATGCAATGTCAGTATATGAAATATACGTTTCAACTTTGACCTCTCAAAAACAACAACTGACTTACAACACAACAATCACTGTATATAAAGACCACAAGAGTCGTGTAATGCAATATATGAAATTGAGACTTTAATGACATTGTCATCTTCATTTTCCATATAGACAAGAGACGACAAGAAGACATTCAAGATTGTATATTCTACCTACCTACCTACATAGATAGTTAGTTAGTTAACTGGCTGCTAAGTAAGCTAAACGTCAAAACGGCCCAAAATAGTCACTTATGGTTTGGGTATGTACAAGTAGAGTCTATGAATTAATGTTGCTGTAATGTACTCGTATGTATAATGAAACATGGTACATGTTTCTGCGCTTATATACAGACATATAATGGCTATAATAATCTTGCTGTTAGACGGCAAAATGTTGTTGTCAGGTTCTTGCCAAACCCTTAAAATTCTAGAACACTAACAAAATATAAAAAGAAAAATAGAATAATAAAAAACATTAAAAGAAGAAATAAAGCCATATTAACATTTATATCTTACCTTAACTTTAATGTTAGATAGCGTTAGAATAAAACTGGGTGGATTGGATTTAAATGGCTGTATGGTATGTAGAATAAAATATTTGGTAGAAGGAAAAATAAATATCTTAACTTAAAAAATGTAAATATTTTAGATTTTGAGTTACTTATAGGATCTTAATGATCAAACATTTATAGCTGCAATTCTTGAAATTCCCCCCTTGAAATTCTTATAATTTTTGACAACTATCATATGTTCTGGAAGAAAATGTATTGGATTTTTCAGTAAAATAAGCGTCATATGCGTTAATTTTTGCTCTACTTCATTAATTTGAGAAAAAAGTGCCGCTAAAGCTTTGGAGGGCGTCGTTCGCTCTCAAAAGCTTATGTTTAATGTGTTCCATCGGATTCAGTGTTCGAGAGATGTTATGTGCTGTTCCGAAGAAGTGATTTTTACACGGAAGACAAAAATCGCCCAGGCAAGCCAAAAAAAAGTTTGAAGACCTAAAATTGGAGGCATTACTCCAAGAAGATTGATGTAAAACTCAATAAGAGTTTGCAATTTCAAAACAAGCTGGATTCATACAAAAGTAGGGAAATTGAATCCTAGAGATCTTGAGAGACGATTTTGCATGTCCGCTCGGCTACATGTTGCAATACCTGTTAAAAAGTATTTAGAATGAATTGGTTGGGTAGTTTTGTCGCACCTGCTTTATAGCAGAGACCGTGTCCGTCCGACAACTATTTGTTTCGATCGCTCTCTCTGGGAAACACTCCACTTTGGAACTGATGAGTATCCAATTCGTTATTGGCGTCAAAAGATGAGCAATTCTACTTGTTCGGAATACATATGTTGCCAGAAGGATGAGAAAAGTTCATAGCTAATAATTGCCAATACTTTGAATAAATTTATGTTTTACAAATGTTTGTAAATAAATGACAAAAAATTAAAAAATCCCGCATTTTTAAGTCATAAATCCAATAATAGAGTGTGTTTGTCTTATTTTTCAGTATACTTTGGCAAATCACCATGCAAGGACACCATGCAATGACACACACCAGAACAACGTTTACAAATCGCGGTTTACATGTCGAATTCGTCATCGGCACATTTGTCTTAGCGGATCTCAACATAAATAAGTCTCCTGGGCCTGATGGTATACCAGCACTGGTCTTGAAGCAGTGCTCTTAGACGCTAACTCGTCCATTAGCTAACCTTTTCAGCACTTTATACCGTGCTAATGTAACGCCAATTCCTAAAAAGGGAGAGGCTAACAACCCTGAAAATAATCGCCCAATAGCAATTTGTTCTGCACTTTCCAAAGTCATGGAGAGTATGGTTAACTACCATCTTGTGAAATATTTAGAGTCCAACAATTTACTCAGCGACCGGTAGTACGGCTTTCGTAGAGGACGCTCTACGGGAGACTTGCTAGCCTTCCTATCGGAAAAATGGTGTCGTTTCATACACCGTTTTGGCGAAAGTAAAGTGGTGGCTCTAGATATTTCTAAAGCGTTTGATAGAGTATGGCATGGTGCGCTTTTAGCAAAACTAATTGATTTTGGTGTCGGTAATAGCTTCTCTCAATTTATATCGAGCTTTCTTAGAGATCGCACTATACGAGTTGTTATAGATGGAATCTCATCAAACGAGTTCAAGATACAGGGGTACCACAAGGCTCCGTTCTTTCTCCTACTCTATTTCTTATCTTTAAAAACGACCTACAACATCAAACTTCCAACCATATCTACGCTTTTGCAGATGACAGCAACATTTGCCATTCATATGCATTGAATTATAGCCCAAGCCTGTCGGAAATTGTGGCAGTGAGGCTAAACATGAATGATACGCTTAACCAAGATCTTGTGACAATCTCTGAATGTGGTTGTGCGAATAGAGTCGATTTCAACGCACGCAAGACTCAATGTTGTATGTTAGCACACAAACGCATAACAGATCATGTTGCTCCATCTGTTTTCAGTACGATGTCCGCTGGACAAAACACATTTTTCGAGTGTCGAAAGAAGCATTCAAGTGCCTTGAATTGTAAGAATTACTCCACTCCATCTGATCTCCTTAATATTTACACCACTATTCGACCTAAAATGGAATACAACTCTCACGTGTGGGCTGGTGTTTCGAAGTCTATTTTGGAGTTACTCGAACGCGTACGGGAGAGGGCTTATCTGTGACAATAGGGTATCCAGCTCTATTGACTCACTGGAACATCGTCGCAATGTGGGTTGTGTTTCACTGTTCTACCGATACTATAATGGTATTTGCTCTGCAGAAATTAGGGAACTTGTTCCCGAAACCCGTAGTTTTTTACGCAACACACGTTCTTCGGCAAGGGCTCATCAATTCGATGTCGACTGGACAGTGGATCGCAAAACACAGAGAAAATTCGTTCTTTAGCAATACTGTCCATATGTGAAATAAGTTTCCTCCAGGAGTCTTTCCTGTCACTTTCAATATAGGAAAATTCAAATCTAATGTCCACAACCACTACTTCCTCTATCCTAGCTCCCATAACCCATTTTCCTAGTTCCAAAACAATGCTTTGCATGAGTAAGGGTAATCACCTGAGTGCTGGTCCAAGAAAAAAAACGTTTGGTGACCGAATTATCTCAAGAAATGGACCTTTGAATTGGCCATCTCGTTCGTGTGATTTGACACCTTTGGACTACTTTTTGTGTGGGTTCGTCAAATATCTGGTGATAAACCAGCAAAGATTGATCATTTACTTAGAAACATACACAGAGAAAACAGATTCGTGATAGCAACCGAATTTGTTGCCAATCGAATGATTCTGTCTTAGTGACCGAATTTAACAGTTGTGGCTACAATATTCTGGAAGGGGCAACTAAAGTTTGGTTGCCTCAACTGAAATTCTTCTTTATCAACTAACTTTATATTGTTAGAACTGAAAAATGCTATGTGTGCAACTGAATCATTCGATTGGCAACAAATTCGGTTGCTATCACGATCTGTTTTCTCTGTGTATATTCGACGAAATAAGACCAGGTATGAACGAGAAAGTGGTGCAATATTGGACAGACAGGATGGCGTTTATAAGGCGCAGTCGCGGATGAGATATGCCAGAAATTATTTTTAAACATTAACATCCATATTCAAAAAAAAAATAAATTTAAACAATTGGAAATTTGATTTTAAAACTTTGTTTAAATTTAAAAAATGTTTATGAATAATGCCTTGAAATTTGTGAGCTAAAGCTGAAATTTTGGTCATTCCATTAAGTTTGTTGTGTTTTATTTAAAAAGTTCTATGCCTCTAAAAACACCCTATATGTAAGGTATGCTTTCTCGTTTCAGAACTGCGAATTCGAAAGAGATCAGAGAAAATTTAGCTTCAATCTGTAAGATTATTTGTGAATAACATTAAGATCTTTTGTGAATAACAAAAATTAAGAACCGACTTTTACCCCCATCTAACAAGTCCGTATGTATTATACAGCTACCAATATTTAAACAACTTTGGCTAACAAACGTAACGGAAAAGCAAGCAAAACAACAACCAACAAGTGGCAGTTTGTAGTTGAAGTCAATTCATACTCATACTCAAAGTTTAAATATGTATGAATGGATTTTGTACGTTAGGATTTTTTTTTCATATTTTCGCGTTTACTTTCCACGCTCACCGAACAATTTCACCTGCAGCAAATACTCTTTTCATTTGCGATTACAAGGAATAGAATAACGTTTTTCTACTCTACTGTTTGCTGTACGAGTATTTGGTTTTTGTATTCCCTGTTTATTTACCTTAAAGCTTGGCATTGCTTTTTTTTTTTTGTTTGTTTGCAACTTTCTTGTTGACATTTTTTTGGTAGAAATGAAAGGAGAAAATGTACAAAAAAAATCGGTAAGGGTTTGTATAAATTTGTTGGCGTTGTTGTCATCATCAGATGGAGTAAGGTGAGTAAAGTTGGTTTACAATTTCGAAAAAAAATCAAATAAAAAATCATGCAACAAAAACACGGAAAACCACAACATACATATAGTTTGTATTATATTTTTTTACAAAAGTTTGGCTTATTTATACCCTTAGATATATGTCGATGTATCTGTAGTTCACAAACTTATAGAAAAGTATGTGTAGATGTACTATTTATAAAGGGTGTTGTTTGTAGAGGCGGAGAACTTTTAATTGAAATAAAACTGAGACAAATGTTTTCAATAGCCATTCCATTGGCTTTAACAATTAGATAGTTTTTAGGCATTAGTCTTTAAATATTATTTAATAACCTGGAGGTCCAACTTTCACATACCCTTCCCAGTAAATCAGCCTATGTATATTTCGGCAATAACGCGTTTAATACTCGTCATCAAGGGCTCAACCGTTTCCGGTTTATCTAAATAGACCTGGATCTTTACATATCCAATTCTTGAAATTATTCATTCTTTTAGCAAATTGTTGACACGTGGCACCATGCTGCTGAAACAACATTTCTACAATACTAATGCCTTCCAATTGAGGCACGAAAGAGTTAGTAAGCACGAAAGAGTTCTCCGCCTCTATAAAAAACACCCTTTACATGTATGTATTTATAAGTAGCTAAATGTAAACATTGAAATTGGAGTTATTGCCAAAGGATATATTTGCGTATTGAATTTCATTGTATGCTCACACACACCTTTAAGGTTTTATTTGTATATATATTGACACAAACCCAACCCCCTGGTCCCAACTAACTATATATACTAATACAAATATAGAAATTGTACACAAGTTTGTTTAGAAATGGAAATCACCTCAAGAAATCAAATTTGTTGTTTCCTTAGTTTTCATAAATTTTATTACCAAAATTTCATTATTGTTAACTATTGACAGTTTTGTCAATACATTGTAGCCAAACAGTAGGATGTAATTATTTATAAATATTATTTAAATTATATTTATTGCAAATAATAATAAAAATACAGATAGACAACAATGGATATGATATCATCATTACTAACAACGACATTACATTTATTAGTATATTTTAAAAATCTTACCGAAGCTATTTACGACACAAATTTCCATGGATCATTTAAGATTTATTAAGAATAGACAGTATTTAGTATACGCAGGATTCTGGAAATACGTCCAAGGAGTTCTAACTTTTCCAAATGGGGGAAACTTTCAGCTGTCACCATCTTTGTTTTTGATAGCACACAGTTATAGAGTCTTGTCAGTAATACAGCAATATTATAATTTTTCAACTAGTTTTGATTACCACAAATATAAAAATTGAAACTCATCCTCGAGTTTGGTTCAAAAAAACGGTGCAACTATACACTCAGTGCTTACAACAATGGATATTTTAAAGCATGCGTTTCTGGATCCCCTAATGTTTTCTCTAAAGATATATTTCCATCATGAAATAAGTAAGAAAGTAAAGGGGGTCAAGTCTGACCATGTAATACACTTCCTCGAAAAATTATGTTAAAATTCGATTTACTCAGAATGCATTTGTTTCACATAGAGCACTTAAACACCTGGGCGACGACGATATTTGTATTATAACTTATTTCCATATGCAGAGCAAAAACATATCTTTGAAGTTTGAATAAATATATTTGTTTACCATTTTTATACTCTCCACCACCACAAGTGGTGAATGAGGGTATATACATATAAGCTTGTCATTCATCTGATATATATTTAAAGTTTCTCCAAAAAATAGTTTTTTTCCAACAAAATGTTACATTTAGAAAACTGGAAGTTATTGAAGGTTATTCACTAATGAGAATTGTTCAATTAAAACGAACTAATTCATTTAATGTTTGAATGTCACCCGAGGTTGCTGATGAGTTATCGAAAGTTTAAAATATATCGAATATCTCTCAAAAATATTTATTTTTAATTTAATTTTCATCTAAAACTAACTAAGCAATTTTTAAAATATTAAATGTTTGGAAAACTACATTTCATTACCTTTCCACTGATATATAAAACATTATATCTAATTCTTTATTATACTTTAAAATAATGCATGCAATCACACACCTTGGAAAAAAATCTGTATTATGTTATTCAAGTCAAAGACAGCTCACTATGCGCTTCTCATTTTTTCATGTACCACATGTACTTTGGTTTATTGTTATTCGTGATCTTTCGTTGCTTTTAGCATTTGCGAATGTCCATGATAAATATTTTTCGTGACAAAAATTTATTTTGCAAGAAAAAAAATTGATTTTTTTAAAAATTTATTTTTTTACAAAAAAATTGATTTTTTACACAAAAATTTAATTTTTACTAAAAAATCATATTTTTAGTACAAAATCATATTTTCAGTACAAAATCATATTTTTAGTAAAAAATCATTTTTTTTAGTTAAAAATCATTTTTTTTAGTAAAAAATCATTTTTTTTAGTAAAAAATCATTTTTTTTTAGTAAAAAATCATTTTTTTTTAGTAAAAAATCATTTTTTTTAGTAAAAAATCATTTTTTTTTAGTAAAAAATCATTTTTTTTTAGTAAAAAATCATTTTTTTTAGTAAAAAAATCATTTTTTTTAGTAAAAAATCATTTTTTTTAGTAAAAAAATCATTTTTTTTAGTAAAAAATCATTTTTTTTTAGTAAAAAATCATTTTTTTTAGTAAAAAATCATTTTTTTAGTAAAAAATCATTTTTTTAGTAAAAAATCAATTTCTATTTTTAAGTAAAAAATCAATTTTTAAGTAAAAAATCAATTTTTAAGTAAAAAATCTATTTTTAAGTAAAAATTTGTTTTTTAGTAAAAATTTGTTTTTTTAGTAAAAATTTGTTTTTTAGTAAAAAATCAATTTTTAGTAAAAAATCTATTTTTAGTATAAAATCTATTTTTTAGTAAAAAATCTATTTTTGAGGAAAAAATCTATTTTTGAGGAAAAAATCAATTTTTAAGTAAAAAATCTATTTTTAAGTAAAAAAATCGATTTTTAAGTAAAAATCTATTTTTAAGTAAAAAATCTATTTTAGAAGAAAAAATCTATTTTTTTAGTAAAAAATTTATTTTTGGGGAAAAAATCTATTTTTTTAGTAAAAAAAATTTATTTTCGAGGAAAAATTTTTTTTGTCATGAAAAATCTCTATCATGGACTCTGTGAACGCAATAATTTCGAATTTATGAACGCGCACAAAGTCATTCAAATTAGTTGAATGTTTGGTTAATAAAAGTTTACTTAAGCTCACTTTAAACATTCTCAAATGCTAGAAGCAATGACAAAAGTGGAAAAAACAACAATAAACCAAGTACATATGGTACATGAAAAAATGAGAAGCGCATAGTAAGCTGTCTTTAACATAATAGATTTTTTCCAAGGTGTGTGATTTGATTTGCATGCATTATTTTAAAGTATAATAAAGAATTAGATATAATGTTTTATATATCAATGGAAAGGTAATGAAATGTAGTTTTCAAAGCATTTAATATTTTGAAAAGTGCTTAGTTAGTTTTAGATGAAAATTAATAAAATGTAAAATAAATATTTTTGAGAGACGTTGGATATATTTTAAACTTTCGATAACTCATCAGCAAACTCCTCCAGTGACTTTCAAACGTTAAATGAATTAGTTCGTTTTAATTGAGCAATGTTCATTAGTGAATAATAACCTTAAATAACTTCCAGTTTTACAAATGTAACATTTTGTTTGAAAAAAACTATTTTTTTGGAGAAACTTTATATCAGATGAATGACAAACTTATCACTTGTGGAGCTGGAGGGTATAAAAAGGGTAAACAAAACAAACTGAAACTTCAAAAGTTCAAACGTTTATTTATTTCCTTTAAATAAACCGGATACTTTTGATTGCGAATAAAAGCCGCTTCGTAGTTTGAAAATTGTAACAACTCTTTATGTATTTAAAATGTACAACAACAGAATTAAATAGTCACTCAATGTTTTTTTTATACACGTTTATAAATTCTCAGAAATACAGACACTTTATAATGTATACGAATTCACTTGAAAAATACAGCACACTTTAAGGCACTCAGTTGATGTTTATTCAAATAGCGTCTCTGATAAACTGACTCACGACTGCAACCTCTGCCACTATTTATAACACTGCCATCTGCACTCGAATATTCTAGATCTTACTAATACATACGCCATCTGTGGTGTACTTTCTAAAATGTTCTTTAACTGAATATTCGAATTCGAATACAGCGTTGCCAACTTACGATCAAATCAACTGAAAGCTTTCATTTAATAATGCCCACAGATATGTTACAGTTTGCTATTACAGCACTGTTATTTGAAAGCATTATGCTACTTTTAAATCAGCCCTTAAAATCGTTATATTTGAATTCAAGTACAATTTCGTAACAATAGTAAATCGATGTTGAATTTTAACATAATTTTTCTAAGAAGTGTTCTTACTTGTTTCATGATGGAAAGATGTCTCTAGAGAAATCATTATGGGATCCAGAAATGCATGCTTTAAAATATCCATTGTTGTATGCACTGTATGTGTAGTTGCACCGTCTTATTTGAACCATATATCATCGAGTTTCAATTCGTCAATTTGTGGTAATCAAAACTAATTGAAAAATTATAATATTGCTGTATCACTGACAAGTCACAGTAACTGTGCCCTCTCAAAAATAAAGATGATGACAGCTCCCCCATTAGGAAAAGTTAGAACTCCTTGGACGTATTTCCGGAATCCTGTTCATATTAAAGACTGTCTGTTCTTCATAAGTCTTAAATGATCCATTGAAATTTGTGTCTTAAATAACTTCAGTAAGAGTTTTAAAATGTACCAATTAATAAATGTAATGTCGTTGTTAATTATGATGTTATCATTTCGATTTGTGTCTATCTGTATTTTTTTATTATTTGCAATAAATATAATTTAAATAATATTTGTAGATAATTACATCCTTCTGTTTGGGTACAAGGTATAGACAAAACTGTCAATAGTTAACAATAATGAAATTTTGGTAATAAAATTTATGAAAACTAAGGAAACAACAAATTTGATTTATGGAGGTGATTTCCATTTCTAAACAAACTTGTGTACAATTTCATTATTTGTAGTAGTATATATACACAGAGAAAACAGATTCATAACTGCAACCGAATTTGTTGCCAAGCGTCTGATTCGGTTGCCCACAGAGAATTTGTCAATATATATCAACAGAAAATTGGTTGATCAAGAAGAGTTTCGGTTGAAGTAAACAAGCTATTGTTACCCCCTCTAAAATTTTGTAGACACAATTGTAAAATTCGCTCAATACGGTGGAATCATTCGAGTGGCAACAAATTCGGAGGTGGAGGGTATATGTATGTCTGTCTATGTAAAACACTCTCACGTTCAAAATACATAAGAAATTAATGAAATGTATAAGTACCAAAGTATTTATAATTTTGGCAGTTTGGTATTGAAAATCAGAAAAATCGAATTGGTAGAACCAGGGTTATATATCGAAATGTAAGACAACCTCCAAACATTTTGATAATTTGCATATGTTTTTTTGTGGCTTTGGGTAAATTCATTGCAGATAATACCATGAATCACTATTTGTATGATAAAAGAGCAAATTCAGCTGAAAATGGTAAAAATCGGTCCATACTTTCTACTAGCCCCCATAAAAATTACTTTCCGAAATATGGTGCTATGGTATATAAATGACCATAGAATTGCAGTATCCATTTGTTTAACGTTTGTCGTTGCATTTTTTTACAAATTGATTTTTTGTCATTTTTATAATATCTTCTAGAAAAAATCAATTTCACATAATTTTTAAAAAAGCACCTTTTATTCTGCGGCTCCTCATTTTATAAAATGAGGCCCTAAATTTCGTTGTGGCCGTACAAGATCCGTTCTGGACGTCCAGTAGTTTACATGGCAAAAATCCATGAATTAGGCTACGAAATGCTCTCTCTTCCGCCCTAATCACCGGATTTAGACCCGAGTTACTATTTCTTTCTTCCAAACCTGAAGAAATGTCTCAACGAAAAGAGATTTGACTACAACGATGAAATCATCTCACCAAAAATACATATTTTGATGACCTCGATAAATCTTATTTTTTGGAAGGCATAACAAAATTGAAAAAACGCTGGACAAAGTACATAGAGCCTCTAAATTGACTAATAAGAAATTTTTAAATCGATTGAAGATTTGACTGTGTGCTACTGATATTTCCAGATGTTGCATTAAGGAAGAGGAGTACAACCTTCAATTCCTTTGTTAATGTCCCGTACTATCACTCGTGGAAGTTATTTCGTTTTATTGTTGGTCACAATAATCCTTTTTTTAAATTTTTAGTACCAAAATTGTATAAAAATCTATTATATTGATTATGTACATCCTCATAGATATCGACTTCCACAGTAAGATCGGCTCAGATATGAATATGGATCACAAACATATATAATTTTTAGTATACATATTTCCCAGTTTCATACACAGAATGACAATCTTATAAATTCAGATATATATTACAATACTTTCGTAAATTTAGTTCAGTATTGTAAATTTATATTTAAATAAAGGACAAGACAGATCTGCTGGTGATTATTATCAATACAACATCGTGACTAAATCGGAAATTTAAAAAACAGTAATACTCAAGTGGTGGTAAAAATCCCATGTATGATTGTTAAGCCAGACTCCTTTAAGTACATAAAATATTTAAGCATACTATTTAAATATTAACCCCAAATTATTTAGTTCTTAGAGAAAACAGGTTTAAAAGTAAAATAAGAATTTAAAAACAACATTATTTAAACTTTATGAACTAAACAGACAATATATGTAATAGTTATTATTATTTGTAATTATTAGCAATCAATTAAAACTGTTTGTACATAAAAACGGCATATGAGCTCTTCAGCTAAAATCAATAATAAAGTAACTATTAGCGAAAAACAAAGATAAATGTTTATTTTATAAGGCAAAAAAACTTTGAAGTAAGTATATAAGTATAAAACAGACAAAATAATGTAGATTCATGGTTACTTATCTAAAAAGAAATAAAGAAAAGTTAAGGTTATAAAAAAATGTCTAAAAAAAAATGTTAACTAAGGCAACTGACTGGCAAATTAAGGCGCCTGGAAGTACAACAAAAAAATAGAACTCAAACACACAAAAAAGTTTTTTATAGCAAGGCAGTAATGGAAGTAGTAATAAAAACAATATAAACTACAGCAGGGGAAAATGGTGTTGCTTAAATTATAGAAAATAAACGACTTAATTTTCCCCTTCCTAGGACAATAACTTCTTAAAGTGACAGGTATCATTCATATAAAGTGCCATAGAACCAATACAGTGTGTCTAGTTTTGTGTCAGTTTCCTTTCCTCTAGGAAAATATTTATAAGGGATTCCTTGTTTTTGTTTGCATTAGTGTCCAGGTAGACTAGACGTTTGCTGGAGTATCAATCCATGGGTTGCAGGTTCGATTTCCGCTAGGGAATCAGGGTGTTTCTACATTGATCGAAACAATCATGTCTGGCCTCATGTTCAAGGCGTTTTTTGGCCAATATCCTCTTCAAACGAATCAGTTGTAGTCGGTAAAGGTTCCCTGTGATGGTCTGGCCAGATTTCAGGAACTCAGATAGAATGGTCTTACCAAATTCAGAACATTACCTTAGCGACATGTATATTTGGCTTTGGTTTCGATTCGGCTGGTTGGCCGGGCTTCACATGTGACCTCTTAAGTTTCGGGTTAGTTAATGGATCTACTTTTCATAGCACGTGAAAAAACGATTTTCTTTTATAGCTTTCAAGCATCATTTTGGAAATACAAAATCGTCTTTCAAGGTCTCTCGACTTCAATTTGTATGGTACCCAATTTTTGGATGAATCCTACTGCTTGCAAACATATCGAAATTGCTGCTTGAGTAGCACCCAATGATTTTCCAAGCTCTTGTTTGGAGTAATACCTCCAAACTTTTTTGGCTGGCCTGGGTAAACTTTGACTTCCATGTCAAAATCACCACATCTGAACCACTCAAACCGTCTCTTGCATGTTGTAACCGATGAAACACATTCAGCATAAGCTTCTGTGGTCACTCGGTGTTCTTTAGCGTCTCTTTTTTTAAGGAAAGCAGTAAAGCAAAATTACCCGCATATGGCGCTTGGTTGGCACAAAATCTGACATTTTCGAAGCAAAAAAACTTCGTTTTTACGCTATAATGTTAAATAGCTAAGTGAAAATGAATGACCGATTTTTCGTGAATGATTTTTGGAAGTTGGCCTTATATGGGAGTTGTGATCAATTATGAATCGATCGTCATGTTAGGTTTCGTGATTTTTTCATATATGAAATTCCTTTTTGTTAAATTTTATTTCCATTCCATAACGTCTATGAGATTTATGTTCATTAAAGTGATTTGCGGAGTGGTCTTTGTCCAAGTATGGACTGATTGTCTTGATATTAAATCGTTGATTTATTTTTATATTCTATACCGAAATTTTAGAAATGTGACTTTAGTAGGAGGATATTTATATGGGAGCTTGTTGAATTAATGGACCGATTTCAACCAGTTTCATTATGCCGTCCTTGGTCTGCCTATTGACTGTTATCGAAACATCTTCAAATTGATTCTGACTCGATCGGTATACTTTAAGGCGGCTGTTGGAGTTATATTTTTGGAAGTTACAAACATCAGGTCAAACGCTGTATTATTTTAAAATAAAGTAAAGTTTAATTTTGAATAAGATCGAATTCGTTCATTGCTTTCACACAAATGGGGCCATTCTAATGATTAAATAATAACAAATTGGTTACAAACCCTTCTAATTAAAAATCTATACACTATTCTTCTACTATATATGTATCTCCCACTTAAGCTAAATAAATATTTTCTTCTTTAAGATTTTTACTAAAAAATAATCTTAGTGCCCATTTTTCAATGTTGGCAACAAAAGAGCACAACATAAACTATACTCACTGCAACCACGATGTTGCAAGGTATAGTGTAGAACAAATATGCATATTCAAAACAAAACATAATAATTTAGTGTTTGGCTTTATTAAGCATATAAAAAATAATAAAACAACAAGAAAAATTAATAAACAAAACAAGAAGAAACTGAATATTAAATACTTCATAAACAAAACAAAAATAAATAAATAAAAAAAACAGCAGCAATTCAAGCAACCTACGCTCGCTCGCTCGCATGTCATAAAAATACTAAGAACATACTCATACTTGTTGTACAAAACCTTCAGTGAGAGAGATGTAAAAAATAATGGGTACCTCAAAGGCATTCATACTTGTACAATACCGAACAAGGAACTCTATCTATGGTCACAGAAAACACACAAACAAAAAAAAACACGAAACTATAAATAAAAAAAAAATTTGAATTAAGAAAAACAATACGCATATAACACAGGCACCCACTACAACTGCATGCTGCACATTCAAAATGTTGCACAACTACTCAGTTTTTGTGTTGCTGTTTTTGTACTCGTTTTGAACAGACAGTGGCAAGAACCTTAAGGAGAAGATGTAAAAGAAAAACAACAACAGCTACACAATAAAGAGGCTTTTATGCTTTCAATACATACAATCATAATAAACAGCAACAAAAAACAAAATGCTGCAACATCAAGGAACAAGGCGAATTCATACAAGGTGGTGTCAGTTCTACAAAAACAACGATTGGTCTTAACAAATGTCAAAAAACCAAAATGAAAAATTAAACAAATAAGTATTTAAACTTAATATAGTGTAGATAATTGAATTGTGAGGGCTTTACTTATTTATGTAAACAATAAATATTTTGTTAATACGATTGGAATATGTAGATATTTAAATATAAAAACAAGCTTCGACAACTGTTAGAACCAAAAAGCGAAAAAAAAAATGATCAGCTGTTTGACTGACTCCACCTTGTATAAATTCGCCTTGATCAAGGAATATACTAGCGGGCGGCATACATACATACATCCATCTATACATACGTGTACTTTCATACAAGTATCAAGGTACAAAGTACTCAGCCAACATAATAGTTGAATACGTTTTAATATTGCTGCTGTTATTGTTCGTGTTTTGTTTTTATTTTGATTTCTTTTCTTTTTTTTGTTTTTCTTCTTCTTTTAAAAACATAAAATGCATGCAACACATCATCATCATCAACAACATCACCGTCATCGTTGTCGACAACGTCAACATTATCATCTCCAACATCATCGTCATTGCCACATGCACCAACCACGTATAGAATGGTTTCATAAAATGGAAACAGAACAGAACAACAGCAACAACAGACTACATGAAGAAAGGAAACAAACAGTAACAGTCAAGTTTTGTGCAGTATTTTTGAAAGTGAACTCAGAGGCGTTTCATTTACTTCCACAAAGATTTAAGAAATTTGTCTGTATGATGATAAATGAAATTTTAGTTTCAAATATTCTTGGAAATGAAACAATAACCCGAAGCATTAACATTTATTTAGCTACTGGTTGGGCTACTGTGTGAGACACATTAAGTAATGGTCAAGAGTAATTAGATTTCGGCACTTAAATAATAGTAATGGTAGTAAGAATAACTACATCTAAAATGCATGTCTTTCTTTAGGGCCAATGTTTTACTTGTAAGTAAATGCTTTGTATCTGTTATTTGTTGAAATATTTGAATGAGTAGATATTTGCCTCAAAGCATCCGCTCATTGATTTGGGGCTTGCAACAAAACTCTAGGTTGGAGTAAAAGGGCTTCACTGACATTTTATGGTATCGTTGCCACCTAAGTACTTGATACTCTTGGTTCTTATTATAACATTTAGCCTACCCTGAAAACTTTTTATAATTTAATAATATCAATATATTAAAGAAAATTGTTGAAACGAATAAGTGTCCTTGATTACTTTTGAATATTATAATGATGTCTTACATCTCAATTTTAAGGAGTCAGAAATTCATGCGGCCCTAATCTCACCCGCTACTCCTGATGAATCATATTAAATTTGTCATCAAATCTGAAACAGTCCCGATCATGGTTCTTAGCTTACTCTGTGATCTTGTAGAGCGGGGTGTTAAACCAAATACTCCTTCTACAGTTGTTATCACGTCTGAAATCCATATGTTCCGTTATACGTCCAATCATACAACGTCCAGTAATTATTCATATAAGTAGATGGATCGAGTATATATCAAGATTCAAAATAGTCTGGCTCGGTTCCTATGTAAAAAAAAAGAATGAGCATTTCGCTCCTTGCCTCCGACTCTTCTCATAGTTCCTGGGGATTATTACGTAATTAGATCCAAAAAAGTAAATAATTGTGTCCAAAAAAGTAAATCTTGCTCAGTTCCTATGTCAAAAAAATAATGAGAAGTTAGCTGCTTGCCTCAGACTCTTCTTAGAGTTTCTGGGGATTATTAAGTAATTAGATATAAAAAAAAAACAATTATTAACCCATTTCGGTCCGCTGTTCGATTTTTCGAGCAGTAAAAATAAAATTTTTCAAAAAAATGTTTATATGTGAAAAAGGTGGAATTTCGGAAGAATTTTGGTATGAATGCTAAGACTATCTTTTAGCTAATAAAAAACTATATCCCGACGTGACCACCCCCTTCCCCCTCGTTGCTAGGGGCAAATTTCTGCATTAAAATTAATTTAAAAAAATTGTCTAAAAATATACATTTTTTAAATTAATTTTTAAACAGTAAAAAAATAAAATTAAAATAATAAACATGAGGAATTATTGCCAACATATGCAACTGTTTCATAAAACATAAGAACCATGATTTACATGCAAATGCGGGACACCACATATGTATAAACTTAACTGTTCGAAATTTTGAACTGGCTTTTCTGGGAAAACGAAAAATAGGAAATTGCAATCAGGGGGTCATAATTACCCTAAAAAAGGTTTTTTTAAAAAAATAAACAACAAATTAAAAAATAACCCTCCTAGCAACCTTATTTTTTTAATTTTTGTGCTATTAATAAAATAGATGTGGGAAAGTAATAAATTATTTGGCCAATTATTCGTCCAGTCTATATAACAAACCAAGATCAGCAGACGACATATTGTAGGCAGTGGGAATTACTAGTTGATACAAGATTTTTGATTATTTTTAATATCAGTTTCAGTACAGAATCGATGGCCAAAGCATGATCATTTTGGTTTTGTAAAACTCAAGTGGGAATACCCTCCCGACTGAGTTTGTACTGATGTGTGCAATCCCCAAAAAATTTTATTGTCACATCCATCAGAATCACTTTCTGCGGACTAAGCCTAACGGCCAATTATTTCACCAAACCCCACTATAAATGCCCTCCCGAAATAGAATGCTTGATTTACACACAGCCTCAAAAGTGATTTTACACCATAAATTATTTGATTTTTTGAAGATAATGAAAATCCTAAAATCTATCCATCTATCCATCGGTTACAATTTTATAGTTTCGGTTTGTTGGAGATTGGGCAGAATAATAGATTTGGTTCTGAAAAAAAGGATTTAAGTTTGACTATAATGATTTTCATCATATTAAAAAATCAAAACATTCACTGGCGTTTACTCACTTTTGAGGCTGTGTGTATATAGATATCCACACAAATTTGTCCACAAATAAGTTTTATATACAAATAAATCATCCATCGGATCGATTCATAATTGACCAAAGCTTATAATTAAAAATAAATGATCACATATAATGAAATCACGTAACCTAATGCCAAGTCTTTCTAATGTTAGAAAGACAATTTTCTCTAGAAGATAAGATTTATTTCATAGTTTTCGAAAATAGGGAATTTTTTAGATATCCAAAAAAGTACCATTATTTTCCCAATTTCACAACTTTCAATCGAGCTGGTAAAATCATTGACAGCTACCCAAGCAGCAATCTAATCACGTTTGCAAGCAGCAGGATTCATCCCAAAGCAGAGAAATTGGGTACCATACGAATTGAAGCCGAAAGACCTTGAAAGACGATTTTGCATGCCTTAAATGATGCTTGAACGCTATAAAAGAAAATAATTTTTGCACCTAATCATAGCTTGTGATGAAAAATGGATCCATTTTTACGATAACCCGAATCTTAAGAGATCCAATGAGAAGCCCGGCTAAACAGCCGAATCGACACCAAAGCCAAATTATCCAAAGAAGTGGTTGGGACGTTTCGCCTCACCCCGTCATAGTTCAGACCTATGTCCGATTACTATTTGTTTTGATCGATGCAGAACGCTGTCTCTGGGATACGCTTCACTATGAAACAGAGTATACGAAATTGGCTTGATTCGTTCTTGGCCTCAAAAGCTAAGCGGTTCTTTTGACTCGGAATCCATATGTTGCCAGATGGGAATTGGTCATAACTAAAAAAAAATAAATTTATATTTTACAAATGCACTATGTGTCCAAAAGCCAAAATTGCGGCAAAAATTATTTCCAAGGGAACTAGCATCATAAAACTTGTGTAGAGACCCATGTTGCTAAAATAAGTATTTTAAAAAAATTGGCAATAACCCCCTCCCCCACTAATCTGATACCCCCCACAACTTAACAAACATTTTCAAAAAAGACTTCAATCTATATTCTCATAGCACTTTCCTCAAATACCATTTTAAAAAAGTTGCCATTAACCCCCCTCCCTAAGTTTTCTTATAACTTTCCCTCCAACTCACCAACAAGTTTTAAAAAAATCTACAAATAGAATTTCTTCGTTTGTTTGGCGTTTTCTTGGGGCTCCGCTATAAGTAAATTTTGGGTAAGCAATTGTGTATGTCTTTGACATTCGCTATCGTTATAAAACTTGCTAAATTGAGCTCTCATGATTCGGTACAAGTACATAGTTATAAAAAATTTTAGTATGTTTCTAGAAAAAAGAAAATTATTTGCTTTGGTGCAAGTAGTTGCAATAATAACCACATATGTATCAATCCTTGGGTAAATGCAGGCAACATAAATTCTATACTACAGAAGACAAACAACTTTTCACAACTTCACAAAAAACATAAATAAAAAAACACGAAATTTTACACATAATGTAAAAATTCAGTAAAATATTTTAGGTTTTTTTTTAAGTACACACCTCCGGTATTGTAATCCATTTTGGTAAAATCTAAGTTATAACAATTTTTTACAAAAAATTACTTTTTCTTAATGCAATTTTTTACATTTTTCAACTTGAAAAATTTATTTAAAAAATGTAAACTTTCACAGCTGTTTATACCCAGGAAAAATTTTGTGAATTTTTGTAATGACCACTAGTTATTTCATGCATTCTTTTGTAAGGAGTGGTGGTTACCCAGCACATTATTTTATTTACTAGAATAAGTACTTATTTTTATGCAGGCTGGTAATGAACTTTTGCATTTAGCACAGCTATCTAGTGTGTTTGACTGGAAAACGGGAGGTTAGTGGTTCGCCACCTGTCAAAGCCATTAATTTTTTTGTTCATATCATATTCATTTATATGTTGATGTTAAAACTATTGTTAACTTACAATAAAATAACTCGTACATGGAGCAGTGAGTTAGCAGCTTGACTATCAAACACAAGCAAACTGTTCGATTCCCACACAAGGCAATCTTTTTTGTGTTTTTTTTTTTAGCTACATATTCTTGTTGTGAATTTACTACTTATTTCTCAACTGATTGTAAGTACATTTGTAAGCTTGACCCCTGAATTTTTTAAAAATCTCGAACAACGGTAAGTAGTGTTTCAGTCAAATAATAAGTAGTTATCGCTTTGCTCCAATTATACTTGCTGGCTTACTAGGTAAGCAAAGTTTTTGCTGGGTATATAAACTGAGTGGCCGATTGGCATACATTTTTGGCATTTATGTCATCGTAGTGTTAGGAATAGAACCGTAAAATTTTTTTTTCAAAGAGCGAAAGCTGAACATTTGAATTTTTGCCGCAAAAATTGGAAAAGGGCACATAGTGAAATGTTTGAAAATAAAAGCTAAAAAAAATTTGAAAAATTGCCGCATTGTTAAGTCATACGCCCAATAAATCACTCAATATAATTTCAGGTCGATTGGCCCACAATTAGTCATAGCTCCCGTGCATGGCCTACTTCCATATATCACTTTAAATAGCATAAATCTCTTAAAAACGTTGGTCCATAATTGAACATAGTTCGCATATAATGTCAAGTTCTGAAAATTACATTAACGAACATAAAACTGTTAAAAATTTTGGTATCCAAAAAGAATTCAATATGAATAATTTTCACATAGAAAGCAATGATGACCTATTTTCATAGCGATCGGTCCATAATTGGTAATAGCTCTTAAGAAAATAAATTATGGAAATTTTAAATGAAACTGTTTTTGCTCATTCAGCCTGTGTATGGTATTAAATGGTCGAGCTTGGCCGAAATGGAATAACATTTATTTGCTCTCTTTTGAGTTTTGAGCTAAAAAATACTTCTATCATTTTTGGCTTTGTAAGCAGGAATTTTTAACACGATTTGTTTTAACAACCAGACATTTAATATACGATAATAAACCTCAAAAACAGAAACGTGAGACAGACATCATGTTTAAGTGAGGATTTGAACGAATTGTGTGTGATAAACGTGTTGTTTGTTTGATCTCACGATTAAATGAGGAACAACTCCGCTAAATCATGAATTTTATAAAAAAATAAATTCTGTATACATCAGACTCCCAATACCAATATGAAAGCTAAATTTAAATTATATTTCTGAAACCTTAAGAAACCAAAGATTCAACGTCTCTGTCCTAAACTAAAAAGACGCCAAAAATAAATAACAAAATCAGAGAGAATATTAAAAAAGAAAGAGAACAAAAGCACAAAAAAATATAAATTCAAAACAATCTACAGACATATAAGTTACTTGGTAACCAATTCAACCGTCATATGAAAATTCAGACCAAAAAAACAAAAGAAGAAACCCAGTAAATGTATGAATCTCTACTTGGCCATATGAACATAGTGGTTTTGATGTGTTTTTATTCTACATGTTTTGTGTTTATAATTCAGGTCTTTACAAGAACTGACACATAAACACACACACACACTTATATACTAACACAAATACGAGGGTGATCTTAAAAGTTGTTTTTTTAAAAAAGCTTAAATTTATAGCTAATGTAACTTTCTTTGATTAAAAAGAATAAAAAAAATCTCAAAGATCTTGCGTTTTTTTCTTTAAGAAATATCTTTCAGCCTGCCCTCGTATGCTCTAACCTAAAGCTAAGCAGGCAAGCAAGCAATATTGTACAACAACTACACCAGCAACAAAAGAGGCTGAAGAGCAACAAACACTTAAATTGTGTGACGACATAAACCGGCTTTTAACGCTTTTATTATTTTTATTTAGTTGCCCCTCTTCCATACCTCTCTACTGGGTCGAAGTTTTTTTTTCATGACGCTTTTGTTTGATATAAAATGTATCTAGATACACTAGGTGGCTAAATGTGTGCGAGTAAGTGTGGCTGGCAATGTGTGAGTAAATATATAAGTATGTTTATTTTAATTACTACTACACATATTGCTGTAAGAGAAAAATAAAACTTAAATAAAATATAATAATAGTAGAAGTAAAAGGCAAAATGAAGGAGAATAATAGTAAAACAGAAGATGAAGCAGGAGACGAAAACTAAAAGCCAACAAAAAAATTGTATATCTCTCACATAGAAGGTGCTTGAATTACTTTAATAAAACAAAGCAAATCACAACAGAAAAAAAATCAAAAATTTTATATACCACGTTTCTAGATATAAATTTATTAGATTGAATTGAATTATTTGTGTGAAAGCAAATGTTGTTTTGTAGTTTTGAATTATTGTTTTATTAGATAGATAAACGGCAATCTGTTCGTAAATAAAAGTCATTTTATTGAATTTGAAATAAAATGATGTTTTTATTTGGTAGTAGTAAAGTTTAATGTAACGGGAGATAAATTTATGGTTAGAAATTTCACACTTTTTTTATAACGAAATCAAATCTAACACACATGGAATTATTAGGGAAAAAATTGGTGGGAGGAAAGTGTAATGGGATTTGTTAGATGTAGAAACATAAATCTAAATATTTCCTTAATTCAATAGTTTTTATTTATCTGATCACTTTTCCTAATTTTCCAGAAAATATTAAAAAACAGTGTATGTCATTTCTTCTGAACCATGTTAATGAACAATTTTCAAAGCTTGAACAAAGGATTAGATACCTGAAAAACAAGATATTCAGAAATAGCTTTCAAGTTAAGAGTTGTTGAATGCCTGCCATTTTGATAACTGACTAATTTCCTTAATTCAATACGATGCAATCTGTTGATCAAGATGGAACTAGGAATCCCAAACCTTTTTGACCCATGGGATCTTTTTTGCAGCATTATATTTTTCATCCTAACAGATTTAGACTACGTATAAAGCCAAGAATTATATTTAGTGAGATATGAATAAACAGCTTTCAAGTTAAGAGTTATTCAATGCCAGCCATTTGATAACTGAATAATTTCCTTAATGCAATCCGTTGATCAAGATAGAACTAGGAATCCTATCCCTTTTTGACCCATAGGATCTTTGGTCCAGCCTTATATTTTTCATCCTAACAGATTTAGACTACGTATAAAGCCAAGAATTATATTTAGAGATCAATTACGTCCCCCGTGGCCATAAAGGCCCTTCCGAGAAATGTTGTTCTGCATAATGCCAGCATTGGGCAGTCACATAGAATATGTTCAGAAGTCTCGGCCTGAAGTTCACAAAACCTGCATTGTTCATTCTCAACATTACCTAAAATAAATTTGGGGATACTTTAAGCCACAGTGTGCGGTGAATTATCCAGTAAGTATTCTGAAATAAACCTTTCCGAGCGAAAGCAACGACTGGGATCTACGTCTGGAAAGGGTAACCAATCGTATGGTCGTGGTAAATTACCCCAAAATCGGTCAAATTCCGATTCAACCCAAGAAATTGTATTCACGTGGGATGTCAAAGAATGGGTCAGGACCTATAAATGAGCGTCGGGCGCTCCTGTTATATAGACATCCAGCGCGTTCATTGCCAGCGTGATCTTCATGGCCAGTTCATTCAAGGATGTCCTGCAGTCCATCACTTCATATGATGATATGGCTCTAAGAGCAGCCTGGCTGGTCTGACATAACAAATATCTTAGTATTCCTTATCTTCTTCTTAAACATTCATTGGAACATATAAGGATGACATAAATATCCGCCTGATAGAAATGTACCCATTGCGATACCCGGTTGAGCCCATAAATACCAGCACCAGTGTCACCATTAGCCAGTTTGGAACCATCAGCAAAAAGCACTTGATCAGCATTATATCTGATTTAACCACTTATACCTTTCAGGTATGAAGACCCTAAACTTCCTATGTAACACCAAAGTTGGTGACTTATAATATGATATTGCAATACTATTATTTCCAAATATGCCTAGAATGCGCATATTCCCGACCAGATCCCCTGGCATTTTACGGGATATCCCAGGTAATCTGGATGCACTCCTATAGGGCTCCTCCTTTACCTATATATGTAAGGGTGGGATGTGTAGGATTGCACCCAGAGCATGAGTGGGACAGGTTCTCATGGACCGATTAATAGAGATACAGACGAGGTGATAAACCTTATCAATGAATTCGCAGTCATTTGTGCCACTTTTTTCCATCATGCCGAGGCAGCATATGTAATGTTTGGCCAGACAAGTTAACCATCTTCGGTTTTAACCCCAACGTTTTACCAAAAAGTCGCTGGCAGGCATATATTGCCCTAGTAGATTTTTTTTTATAGTGTTGGATAAGTGAGAGTCCTATCAAGTGCAACCCCAAGATATTTTACCTCTTTAGAAAACCCTATAGATGAGCCATTCAATTGTAGGCTCTATGAGTGTAATAACTCACCATTTGATAAATGGTACAAGAATGGTCTTGGATGGGTTAATGGTCAAGCCTATTTCCAAGCACCACTTGGTGATTATATTCAAACCAACATCCTTTCCGATGTCGTTACGTCATCCAACCCAGTAACAGTATTTGTACGGAATTTTAAGTTGTTAAGTTCATCCAGTAGTTCATCGATAACTAGAGTCCACAATAGAGGCTATAATACGCCACCTTGTGGAATTCCCATAGTTGCTCTACTGGTTTACGATGATCCTGCTAAGTCCAACTTAATGACCCTAGTTCATTTCTTTTTAATGAACGGGACCCCTTTCCTATGCAGTGCTAGATCAATAGCACCGTATGTCGTATTGTCGAAGGCCCCCTGAATGTCATTAAACGCATATAGCAATATGTAATTAGCACCTATGGTCTTCTCGATTAATGTCGTCAAACGATGAATAGCAGTCACCGTAGATTTGCCAGGTTAATAAACAAACTGGAAACGGTGAAGCTGACCAGTTAATGTGGCAGTACATTTTCGGATCTAGTATATCAATGGATGACCAGATTCTCAGTATAAGATGAAGAAAGTCTAGAAGAAGTACATACCTAAAAGTAACTATGTACATGAGCAAAAAAAATTATTTCTATATAAAAGTTATTTATGTTGAATTTTATGTGTATAAAAATATTTTAGGAGATTTATGCACGTTAAAGTGATTTTCGGAAGAATTTTATTGGAGCTGTAACTAATTATGGACCGACCATAATAAAATTTGGTGACATGAATTCCGTATATATAAAACTTATTTGGAGTAAAATTTGTGAAGATATCTATATAAATTAAACATTTATGACCGATAAAGTCCAATTTCGGGAGGACATTTCTATGGCGGCTAGGTGAAAAAATGGACCGATTTCAGCCAGCTTCAATAGGCCCCGTCCTTGGGCCATATTAAAAATTATATGTACGAAATTTTATCGAAATATCTTCAAAAGTGCGACCTGTACTCTGCGCACAAGGTTTACATGGACGGACATCGCTTAATCGACTCGGCGTTTAAAACATCTGCACAAACGCATTATACCCTCCCCACAATGATGTTGTAGGTTATAATGATGAAAGGAATTTTGATAAGGTGTTTTGCATTATGGAATTTTATACATTTGATTAAACACCAGAAAGTAGTAAATTGTAAAAGAAAACAACAAGCTATTACATTTGATATTAAGTACATTGAGTGAGTGTTATTTTACGATAAGTTCTTATAAAAACAAAATTTATAACTTGTTTCATATGTGTAGAGAAATTTATAACAAATTAAAAACAAACCACATTTCTAACGTTGCTGTAGATTTCATTAAATTCGTTCTTTTCCAACCAATTACTTTCTAAAATCCATTTTCCCCATTTGTTCACTAATAAAACAATAAAAATAAAAACTTTACAACAAGCTAAAGTAAGTAAAAGTAAGACTTCTAATGTCCCATTATTGTTATTATTATAATGTCTAAACGCTAAGGTGGAGAAGTACAAGCAACTAGAGCTTTCTCAATCTAAAAAAAAGAATACAATGAAATTTTCTGAAAAAATTATAAACTCACATAAGTAAAATCAAATAAAAGTAACACTGGAAGCAAGTAAAAAGCGTTAAAAATTAAGTATATTGCATAGACACTCAGCCACTATTACAAGTAAGTAGAGGAGCCAGCCACCCATACCTAGTACATGAAAACAATACCTCAACTGTCAGTTTCATTAGATTGTTATACGCTGGCTGCCAGGTATTCAGTTTTTTTGTAGGTTGGGAAGAAGAATGTCTACAACTATAGGAAATTTTCTTTTCAGCACTCATACACTTTTGAAGCAAAACCATTTAATATGTATGAGTATAAGTGGCTCAAGCTCGTTTGTTTGTTTGTTTGTTTTTTTTTTCTCAACTCTTATTTTGTTGATTTTTCTCCATTCACAGTAAATAAATAGTAGTCGGAGTATGATGAAGTCTTTAGTGCATTATTTCTTTTCTATTGTTATTCAAAAATTATATATAAATATAAACAGATAAATAGTTATGCTATTGTTATATAACTACTTGGGGTTTGTTGATGTTGGTTGATGCTTAGGTTATGTTTCTTTCATAATTCAGTTTGGCGTATTGTCCGTCCAGCCATACATTCATCCATCTATCCATCCAACCATCCATCTGTTTGGTTTTAAGTTGTCATGTTAGTAACTCTTTACAAACATTTTGTTTTTGTGAATAATGGGAAAATTTTTTAAATTCATGTTTTGTTTTTTATGATTTTTTTTCAGTTTCTTTGTTACCTACTTACTGCATGCTGTTGAAGGTTATGAGAATTTTTTTTATGTTAAACGCATAGAATTATAGTTGTAATAAAGAAAATGAAAATTGTATATTAAAATTAATTTAGGAATTTTATCAATTTAACGATCACATTAGAAATCTTAGTTGATATGTTGTTGAGATTGTCAAGAGTTATTAGATTCGAATTTTCTTTATGATCTCTAATTTATGATCATTTCTCAGATTAAGACTTTATTAATTTATTCTAAATAATTTATTCTAAAATTTAACACATCTCTTTAGATTTATTCTCAACATCAAACAAATAAAATCTATCCAATTTGATTTCTACTACCACACCGCAAAGAGTTATTTGGTGGTTAGTTTACTAACCACATATTCTATAGTCTTTAAAACATAGTTTATTGGCATCTATTGCAATTTTGCTAAACAATTATATTTTTTGAAGTCATCGTTTATGTTTTTTTGCAAAACTTTGCCGTCAGGGTGCACTGGTTAGATAAATATATTAATTTGAAAATATTGTAAAAATCATTTCTTTGTAAGAGACTTTCATGCATTCAATAAAAAAATCACAGAGTGTTTATTATTCATTGAATTCCGGATGCTAATGATCAGGAATACCAACTTTTCGCATTCGGGTATCCAATTCAATCACACTGTTCAATCACATGTTTAGAAATCTGTATCTAAAAAGAGTAGGATATTCACAGAGGAAAGGAAAATCTGTTTCTTCCTTTCCGCGATCCAGGAAGTTGCGCCTGAGTCTAATATTTGCCGATCGCTTATATTAGGGAGTTTTATACTGCTTTTCTCTTCTTACATGTTTCCAAAATAAGCCACCATCTGAAGATAGTGCCTAAAGATTTCGATTTTAATTGTCCCAAGCGACATTATGACTGATACTGATTTCGAGATATTTTAAGCGATCACATCACTGCCTGTTCATTACACAGGTCAACAGCAAAAAAGGCTTCACTAACCACTATATAGATTTGATGCATCATGGTTTCCTAAGTACAAAAATGGTAAAAAATTTTAATTCTATGGAATTTTTTGTAGATGTTTCTCCACCTAATTTATGATAACTCAAAAAGGGTTAATCCGATATTATTGAAGTAAACATAAAAAAATTCCAATTTACACAACCTTTAATCTGTTTAAATACTGCGTTTTAATCGGCTCAATAGTTTCGGAGTTATAATAACAAATTAAAGCAAAAAATATATTTTTTACATGAAAATAGCAAATTTTTTTATTTTAAAAAACTCATGAAAAATCGAAAACTGCATAAATTGTTTAGATTTATTACTTTATCGCAAAGCCAAATGTAATAGGAACAAAATGAGCTATCGATCATAAAAATCGATTGATTATTTTCGAATTTATTCACAATTAAGTTAATTCGCTCATTTTCGCATAATTTTACTTTTTTGTTTGATATACATAAAATTGAGTATTTAATAATCTTCTTTCGATTGATTGAATTTTGAAAATATTTTCCCCATGCTATGTACAAATTTCACATATATGTATATTGCGTTTCAATCGGCTCAGTAGTTTCGGAGTTTAATGCAAAAAATATATTTTTTACGTGAAAAATGCAATTTTTTTTTGTTTTAAAAAAGTCATGAAAAAGCGTAATCGGCAGAAATTGTTCAGATTTATAACATTATCGAAAAGCCACATGCAATAGGACCCAAATGAGATATCGATCATAAAAATCTATTGATTTTTTTTCGAATTAATTCATGACTTATAAATTCGGGATGTACAATAGATGGAGTATCTTTTGAATGAGGTTTTTGTTTTTAATAACTTATATGTAATTTTGAAGGGTAAGTATCTGTAATTTATTCTCACTTAGTTATTGAACATTCTAATGTAAACAACAATGTTTGTTGCTTCGAAAATGTCGAATTTTGTAACAACAAAGTTATCAAGAGAATTTTTGGTTCACTTCTTTAATTTGCTCACCAAGGCTTATGATTAATGTGTTCCATCGGCTTCAACGTGCAAGAGATGGTTCGTGCGGTTCAGAAGTGGAGATTTTAACAAGGAAGACAAAGATCGCCAGCCAAAAAGTTTGAAGACCAACAATTGCAGGCATTACTCCATGAAGAATGTTGCCAAACTCAACAAGAGTTGCAGAATTATTGAGAGCTACTTAAGCAGCAATTTCAAAATGATTGTGAGCAGCATGATTCATCCAAAAGCATTCCTGTATGTTGTAAGGTTGCTAATGTCATGCCAATTCCTAAAAAAGAGAGATTAGTATCCCCGAAAATTCAGCAATTTGTTCTGCACTTTCCAAAGTTGTGAACTACCATCAGTTTAATATTTGGAGTTCAACTGGAGACTTGCTAGTCTTCCTATCGGAGAAATGGTAACGTTCCATTCACCGTTTTGGCGAAAGTAAAGTGGAACTCTAGATATTTCCAAGGCATGCTGTTATCAAAACTATGTTGGATATTAACTTCTCTCGATTTATATCGAGCTTTCTCAAATATCGCACTATTTAAAGTTGTTATAGATGTGATCTCATCAAAGGAATTGAAGATAAATTCAAGGATAACGCATGGCTCCTTTCTATCTCCTACTCTATTCCTTATTGTTCTTAATGACCTTCTACGTCGTCTATTCTATTATTTTGCAGATGACAGCAACATTTTCCATTCATATTCATTCAGTTACAGACCAAGCCTGTCGGAGATTAGGGCAATGAGGCAAAACATGGAGAATATAATGTGATGTCCGCTGGTCTAACACATTTTTCAAGTATCGAAAGCACTATTCAAGTGTCTCGGATTTCTGAAATGGTGTGGGAATTACTTCACTCCATCTGATCTCCTCACTATTAACACCACTTATGTATATCCGACCGAAAATGGAATATAACTCCCATGCATGGATCTGTTCTTGAATATCTATTTTGGAGCTTCTCGACCACGTACTGCAGAGGGCGAAGGTGATTATTGGTGACAATAGGGTATCCAACTCTATTGATTCGTTGGAGCACCGTCGCAATGTGGGCTGCGTTTCACTATTTTATCGATACTAAAATGGAGATTTTTTACTTAATACACGTTTTTTATCAAGAAAACATCCGTTTGTGGTCGATTGACCAGTGGACCGTACAACACACTACATGGAAAATTTGTTCTTTAGCCGTACTGTACGTATGTGGAACAAAGTTCCCGCTGAAGTTTTTCCTGTAATTTTCTGTATAGGAAAGTTCAAATCGAATGTCCACAAACACTACTCCCTCTTTCATCCCTCTCATTACTTATTTTAATAGTTCCAAAACAATGCTTTGCTTAAGTAGCGATCATCCCCTGAGTGCTAGTCCAAGAGGAAAAAAAAGAGGATAATTGAGTACCATACGAATTAAAGCCAAGACACCTTGTCCGAAATGATGCATGAAAGCTCTAAAGGAAAATAATTCTTGCACCAAATCATTACGTGCGATGAAAAAGTCTATTATGATAACCCGAAGCGCAGAGATTGTATATAAATATCGATGGCGCAAAGTTCACTGAATTTGGGAGCAAAGGATCCTATCTATTATGAGCTGCTGAAATCTGACCAGACCACCACCGGGAATCTGTACCGAATGCAACTGATTCGTTTGAAGCGATCATTGTCCGAAAAATGCCCAGAATATGCGACCAGACATAAAACCGTAATATTCCAGCATGACAATGCTCTGCCAAATGTTGCAATACCTGTTAAAAAGTATTTAGAATGAAGTGGTTGGGAAGTTTAGATCGATACAGAATGCTCTTTTTGGAATACACTTCACTTTGGAACAGGGTATCTGGTATTGACTTGATATGTTCTTGGCCTCAGAAGGCCAAAATGATTTACATGGACGAACAGACGGATAGACATAGCCGTCCATGTAAACCCTGTAATCAAACTACGGATCGCAATTGCAAAGATAATTAGACATAATTTGACACAATGTATTCTATTGCATCAAGCACAAAGCCTATTGAAGCGGTCCATTATTCCTCCATACAACTGCACTATCTGAAAATAGGTAAGCTCTCATAAATATCATAATTATATAGATATCCCAACCATGTTTAGTATCTATTTGAAAACATTTCTAGAATATAAATTTATTCAAAGTATTGGCCATTGTTAGCTATGACCGTTTCCCATCTTTCTGGCAACATATGGATTCTGAACATAAAGAACTGCTTATCTTTTGAATCCAAGAACGTATCAAGTCAATACCGGATACCCTGTTCCAAAGTGTAGCGAATTCCAGAGAGAGTGTTCTCTCTTACATAGCTTAATCGACTCAGAAAATGATCCTGAACAGATTTAAGGAGGGAGTTGGGACCATATTTTTGCACGTTACAAACATCAGCAATAACCCAATATACCCTCCCCACTATAGTGGTGTAGGGTATAATTACTTGACCATCTTGTTTAAAAATGAGTGAAAGTCACGAGATGTTATTAAGATCAGAAGCATAGGTTGGCGGGACTTCATTTGCGCATGTGCTTTAATGTAAGTCTATTTAAAATATTATTATAGACATAATAGCAATTCAGCCATGAATTATATCTATTATTAAATTTCATTATTTGAAAATGTATATGTTATAAAGTTTATTATTGAGTCGTGTAAAATAAAAAATATGCTTAAAACAAATGGGTTAATGAGTTTCTTTTAAAACACAATATTTTTTTATATTTTATTACCACAGAATATACTTGCACACTTATGTCCATGTAAAAGCAGTTGTCTACTTTAAGTGCTATATTTCAAATTGAATATTTAACTTTCAAGTTCTATTCCTAAAGTAGGCCAATTAATGAAACAGCAGGTAGCTACCACAGACGAAAGTTGTTTGAGTTTACACAAACCATTTCAACATAAATTATTAGTGTGAAATTGGAAAGTCAATTAAAGCCAATAATGAGTTTTTCCTCTTGAAGACAAATAGAAAAAAACTACTTTTCAAATTGTAAGTGTTTTTTTACAGAATAACTTAACAATATGTACTCAAGAACTCAACTTGAAATCATGGTGTATTTAAGATGAGTATAGCAAAATAACAAAAAAACGAAATGCCATAAATTTATATAAGAAAACACCACCTCTATCGTGTTGAATATGCAACCAACTCTTAAATCTAAGTTTTTGTACAGAAAAAAATCTTCTATTTTTATAACTATTATTTAAGGTTGTTGCATGTGTGTGCACTGCAGCATGCATGACCTTTTCCGAAATGCAAGTCAATAAATTGTATGTTTAGTTTTCATCTACTATTTTCAAACACAAGTAAAAAGATACATTTATTTTTGGTCAAAACGTAACGCTCAAACTAAATAAATAAGAAAAGTAAACAAAAACTAAAATGAGCAAACAAAAAACCAAAAGATACATCAAAAAAAAAATACTCATACATTACAATGTTGCTGCATCTTTAAAGTTTCCCTTGGATTAAGCAAAGCTACATACATAAAATAACTGACATATAGAATAAGCAGAGAATTATCAAGTCAAGAAAAGAAGAAAAAGTGAATCTAACCACAACATTACCGGTACAGTCACTTTTGAATCTATGAAAATTTTTAAATTATATACACACACACACACACGCTTGCCGATAAACAACAAACAATGACCAAGTTAATTTTTTAACTTAAATAAACATTTCAATGTTGAGATACTTATATTGCTGTTAACTAAAATGATCGTGAATTTCAAGAACTTTAAAAAAAAGAGAGTTTATTTATCTTACTACAAATAAAGAGAGTTTTAGATAAATATTTCTTTAGCAACATTTATCTTTTTGACATGTTTTTATTTTATTTATTAAGATTCATTAAATGTTTAGCAACATTCGTATAAGCCTCTTATAATTATTGCTTTAATACCATTCGAATTTTAATTAAAGAGGTCATAGTTTGCTGTTTTTAAACTCATCCCTTTTAATATCTTTACGCTTTTACATACATATATCTTCTCTGCGGCCATAAATTTTAATTTATAAACTTTGCCTGTTCATACTCGTTCTATGCTTACTTACATTCGTATTCAGATACATACGTTCTTGCATTCATTCATACATTTATGTTTGGCTGTATTTTATATTCTGTATTTTGTTACATTGTTTAGAGAGTGATAAACATTACAGAGATTTCATTTTTGTAACGCTGTGATTTCAAATGTGATGATGCCCTACAGTGTAGGATTATGGGATTAGTTCTTGTAAAATTGCTATTGAGAACGTTTTTTTTTGCAATGCAAATTAAATACAATTTTATGAATACATATGCCGTTGTGATTCGCTAATCAATTTAAAAAAAAAAAATTCAATTACTTTTCATGAAAAGTTATGGTATTATGGTTCTATAAATCGACTTTCAAATTCGACTTTCGGCTCGGAAAAAAGTCAAACAATCGATTATGTTATACCAAAAAGGTCGCTAACAGTCGAAAGTCTTTTTTAAAGCTGTTTTCTGTGGTCTCCACTTAGAAACACATGGAGTTGTCAAAAAATGAATGAATGCTACTGTTTGCCGACACCATCTCTCTCCTTTATAACTTAGTCCTATTTGTTGGTCTACTTTAATGTAATACGCCCTATGCTAAAATAAATAATATCCGGTACTGGGTTGGTTGGTTATCGTGGTAGTCACTATGCGGTAATTCACAAACGGTCATTTTGGGTCAGAAGCACCACATTTTGAAAATACCATAACATGCGTCAGATGTAGTGTTCTTTACATTTTAATATATGCGATATGGGGAAGTAGCTAAATCCAACCTGTAGCAATGAAATATCTCTGTAGGTCATTAATGTATATATTATTCATATGGCCGACAGTTTACAAAACATTCAATTCTTCAACTCCTGAATTTACCGGTATGACTTAAAAATGAGGTATTTTTAGGTTATATTTTGAAAAAATTGTTCAAAGTAACGGCCATTTCTATGACTTTTCCACATCTTTCTGGCAACATATGGATCCCGAGCCAAAAGAACTGCTCATATTTTGAGGCCAACAACGAATCAAACCAATAACGGATAATCTGTTCCAAACTGAATCGTATCCCAGAAATAGCATTATGCATCGATCGAAACAAATAGTGGACGGATGAGGCACTATAAAGCGGCTGAGGCTAAACTTCCCAACCAAAGGTATTGCAACATGTGGCCGAGTGTTGGTATGATGGAATATTACCTTTTCATGTCTGGCCGCATATTCTGGGAGGTTTTCGTCCAATGCACGCTTCAAATGAGTCAGTTACGTTCGGTATGGGTTCCCTGTGATGGTCTGGTCAGCAGCTCGTAATACATAGGTCCCTTTTGCTCAACCAAATACAAATAATGGAGAAGGTATTAAATCCAATTTGTAGCAGTGAGATATCACTGCAGTTCACTATGTCTGAATCCAGATAACTCACCAAGGCAAAATTTGTTGGGAATAAATCTGGCATTTCTAAACGGCTAAACCGATCTTGATAAAATTTGACGTGTGCGTAGCCAAGGAGTATTCGAGTTCATGTTATGGACCCTACAAATGGTCCAAAGTAGGGTACCTTCGACATGTAAATATGAAAAAGTGCAATAGTTTTCAAGGACGGAGTTTTAAAGTGGCATATTCTTTAATATAATTGGGATATTGACTTGAAAATGTTTTTGTCAGACCAAAAATTAACATATTTAAACATAAATTAACATATTTAATAATAATTTGGAATAAATGTGGATCAAATTGTTCCTAATATTTGCAATCCTATTAAAATTTTGATAAAAAGTTTTAGTTTTAGAAACTCAATAAATATGTAATCAAATCTTTATTTATTAACAAAACTGAATGAAATTTTAAATTTTTTTACATTTGTAATTCTAAATAACAAGGTGGAAAAAAACTTGCCGAACCGTCAAAGGGAATACCGCAATTCCTAAAAATTGGAGCGAAAATCCAAAAATTATAATTTTTATAATTTTACCCATAGGGTCCACATTTCCTTCGGGGCTGCGAAAATACTTTAGCATCCATTTGTAGCATCCATTTTAATAAATACTCCTTGGCTACATCCACGTCAAATTTTATACAGATCAGATTCTGCCCCATTGTGCAAGGTTAGTTAACATGAAATTGCCCAGGAAACTGCGTTTCTTCCTTTTTTCTTGTCCTTGCAATCAAGTTCATCACAGAACACACCAGATCTAACACCACAACTCATTTCATAAACGTCTTTATATATTTTGTTATCATAGTTATCATAGTTAGCTTTGTACTACACACTCCAGGAGGGAACTAAAACTTTGAACATTCCAACAAAGTCCATATGTGGAGTAATAGTTAGAAGGTTGATTTAAGATCGGAGGCAATAGGTCCAGAATTTGCGCATTTCAAGCAGAAGTGACAAATATTTTCCAAATTCTGAATATGTATTTTATCAAAATGGACACACTTTTGTCTGCCGAACAGTTTACGAAATTTTAAATTCTTCAACTCCTGAAAATGTTAGTGTTCTTAAAGTTGATAGTATACAAGCCAAGTTACATCCTAGTTATCTCCGCCTTTTCTTCTAAATATGTTTGTGTAATGTACAATATCTTCTAGAATAATTCGAGATTATATATCGTCGTTTTTTAATATTTTGTAGCATCTTGACTGGCCATGGAAATGATAAACAGGCTGGAGAATCTATTATATAATGCTGTCTATCAGAGTTGTGAGATTTTCTTTGAACTTCGTTACCAAATTGTATGTCGGAAACGAAACATTTAAATTTAATCAAATTTATTTTACGAACGTAGAAAATCAGCTTTCTTGTCTTGTCCTAAGTGTAAAGAAATTGTCCAACTTTTGTGTTTAATCTTCGAATGATTAAAACATTTATTTAAAAACCTTTTCCTGCCTAGACAGCTCTGTATTTTTTGAGGAAGTTTTATATTGCATTGTATCTCTAAAGATGATCACAAAACTACAAAAGATGATATGGCCTAAGCAATCAGTGAAATGTGCATAGGAACTAGCTTATCTCCTAACAATAAATTTCAGTGAATTTATCAAATTAAAAATTGGAAATTTAGCATAAAACAATTTTACTAAAATACTAATTTTGTATTCCCGAATAAACTTTTAACAAAAGAGCATGTTGGGAGTCTTTGTATAACGTCGTTCCCATCTCATCTACAGGAAGCTAACACTCAATATGGCTTTTATGTTTAGCTTCAATAGAGCTTTCAGTCCAGGACTACATCAAATCTTACTTGATGTGTTTATTGTCTTGTTCTGAAAATACTGTGATCGTAATATACATACATACTAAATTTTGCCCATGTTTACGTTTATCCTTCACGCCGAAGAGGAATAGTCTAGAGTTATAAACTACATAGAAATTTACATTACAATTGTTAGCTTGGTAACTCATTATTTTCCTTTAAGGTTTTTCATATACCCTACTTCGGAAGCTAAACGTCTTTTTATAGCGCCTAATAAAATCGGTCATATTCTGTATGCAAATAAAAATTGTACGTATCTCTTTCATTTGTGCACTTTAAACGCTAACAGCGTAAAATTTAATCTATTTTACTTTCTAGCCATATTTAGTATAAAATACGTTCGCATTGGGATACATTAATACAAATGTAGTCAAATGTGCCTGCGTATGTGTGTTTTTTGACATACGTATATAGAGTATAAAATATATTTCACACTTGCACAACCGTCAAGTAGTTGCACAGACACTAACATACATAACACAGGCACATTCACTTACAACAAAGTGTTGCCGCAGGTTGGTTTCAGGATATATTTATGTACTAAAAGATACATATGCACACAGATGTGTGTAAATATAAGTAGAGAAGGCAAATTTAAGCTATATGACTTAAAAAATTATTTAAAAGCTTTAGTATTGCTAGACCACTTGTAGTTTATACGACCATATATACATGTCTGTATGTATGTTTTGTATCTGTATGCACATGTATCTCAACATGCTCATCTACTCGTATGTTGGCTATAGAATTTTTCTCACATCACCCACTGCCATCATCCCATATGTTGTTGGATATGCAACATTATGAACATCATATTAATGCTACAGAATTATGGCAAGTCCAACAAACTCATTACATTCTTTGAGGGTGTGGTGAAATGTGGTGTTAGTTGGAGATATTTATGTTTTTGAAAGCTCTTGAGTTTAGGAATTAACTCTCAAGTTTCGAAGAGATCAAATGAGATTTAATCATCAATCGATTCTTGGATTTCCCTACAAGATCCCAAAATTATGGAATATTATTTTTCAGTGCTTCAATTGAATAAAGTGACACCTATTCTGCAAAAACTCTGTAAGGTACAGCCAATCATTTATAGACGGCTCACTTGGGTCCATGATCAGCTCCTTATTATACCCGAAAAGAATCATCATTCGATCCTCCAATCAGGCCTTTGCATGTTAGTGCACAGTGGGGCAGAATCAAAATTTTTAAATCTGGCATTTCTAAACGGCTGGTTAGATCGGGAAAACAAGGAGAGTCGTAGACAAGGAGAATTCGAGTTTATGTTATTAAAACGGACCCTAAAAATGCTCCAGGGGCGGCGCTATGGGTGCTAAAGGTTACCTTCGACATGTATAATGTTTAAACACGTGCCATTTTTTTGTTTCTCATATAGATTTTTATATTTTTGGAAAGCGATGTATATTTGGAAAGCTAGGTATTCTACGTTTGCTATTTATCTCTTATAATTTTCGAGCTATAGGCATTTCAAAATTTAAATTTTAAAATTTTTCCATTCCTTGCTCCGCTTTTTTAAATATGTACGTCGCACTTTAGGACCGAATGTACTCGAATTTTTTTGATAGTTAGACAACTCAATTACCAATAATATACAATAGATTTTAGGCAATATCAATTATGGATCCAAAAATAAACGATTTTCAATTAAATGCTTCAAAAATAAAAGATGTTTGCTGTTTTTTAGGCGAAAAGGTGACTAACTCTTTTTTTTGTTAAATAAAAACTTTATTTAAGAACTTATAATTATTTTATGTTTTTCTGTAAGGTATCTTTACGGAGAACATTTTAATATAAAAAACATTTCTTATTTTTCGAATATGTCGCCTCTACAGAATTTGACCTATTTTTTTATAAAAAGTTCAAATTTGGGCCACATGTTCTAAAATCCCAAAGCTGAGATCAGAAATCTGAAAGCAGCTTTGGAACCCTTGATAAGTTCCCTATTTATTCCCAGCCACAAAGCAAATGTGGAACCTACGGGCAAAATTTTTAAAATATAATTTTTGGGATTTTCGCTCCAATTTTTAGGAAATGCGGGATTCCCTTTGACATTTTGACAAGTTTTTTACGCCTAGTTATTTAGAATGACATATTAAAAAAACGTTGGAAATTGATTTTTTTTTTAATAAAGTTTTGATTGCATATTTATTGAGTTTCTTAAACTAAAATTTGTATCAAAATTTTAATAGGATTAACAAACATTAGAAAAAATTTGATCCATATTTATTCCGAACTAATTTTTTTATTCTGCTCCACCGTGTAGTGTGAAATACGATGGATTACTGAATAAATCCATAAATGTGGTGCAGAAACGTACTATACAATGTCGCGTACACTATTACAGAGTGAGTCCACAGACACCTTCTCGTCTTCAATATGACAAGCTCCATCAAAGCCGCCGATTTATTGTAGTTATATTGGAGTCATATAACCCTCAATATAGACCATGTAATCAGAGTAGAGCGACTGGTTAGAGCAGACCCAAAAAGTTCCTTTCGTATAAATGACTGGCAACATGAAAGCAGAACACCAAACAATCAGTCAATTTCCTTGTTTTTCAGACAAGAACAGGCTTTAGCCTGTTTTTTCGCCACATTCCAAATTTTTTGAATAAGATTCGCATTATGACTTTTTTCCCAATTCCAAAGAAATTATAGTTAGTCAAGCCCAACTATATAATACATTACACTGAATATATTAGAAAAACAATTTTTCTTTAAAAATATCAATAATTTTGTTTTTAAAGATTTTTGAAATTAGAAGTGGAAGGACCACTAGTCCTTGTATGGGAGCTATAACCAATTATGCACATGCCGAGAGACCAGCCGAGAGACCTTGAAAGACTACTTTTCATATCCTAAATAATGCTTGACCGCTATTTTGTCAAAAGAAAATAATTTTTACACCAAATTACTAGCCAAATCGCTACCAAGGCCAAATATCCATGGCGCTAAGGTAATTCTCTGTATTTGGTATATTATGAGCTACTAAAATATGGGCAGACCATCACATGGAACCTGTACCGAACGCAAATGGTCCGTTTGAAGCGAGAATTGGCCCAGAAATGCCCAGCATATGTGGTCAGACATGAATCCCTAATACTCCATCCCCGTCCGACTACTATTTATTTCGATCGATGCAGAACGCTCTCCCTGACATACGCTTCACTATGGAACAGAGTATTCCATATTGGCTTGATTCATTCTTGCCTCATAAGATGAGTAGTCCTTTTGGCTCGGAATGCATATGTTGCCAGAAAGATGAGAAAATTTTGTATTGATTTCTGTCACATTGTTCGAACAGGTAGTAAATCTTCGTTTAAAACCTACCACACTTTTGTACACCTTTTTTGTGTTCTTCAATTCTCTTTTAGCAAGAGCCCAATATCTCTCCATTGGCCTTAGCTCCAGACAGTTTGGAGGATTTGCCTCTCTTGGTACAAATACCACATTATTGTTCATGTAACACTCAAGACCTTGCTTATTATAGTGACAGGATGCCAAATCAAGCCAAAATAAGTGGACATTTTAAGAAATCTTATAAATGGAAGCATCCTCTTTTGTATACATTCCTTGATGTAAATTTCGGTAATTATAGAGCCCTTTGTAACTAATGTTTGACTTCTTTTGCCGCAACTGTATATTGCTTGCCAAGAACTTTTGGGGAAATTTCTGCTTTTGGTTCCTAAACTTTTCTACAACATTCCCTCGAAATCAGCAACATAAAAATATTGAACCGGAATCTGCGAAAAATTTTCCAAAACATTTGTTTCGTCATCCATTGCAGCAGGTATATTTTTTTATAAATTTCTTAAATTCAATTTCCTCTAAATTTTTAGCAGAGTTCCTGTCAGGAACTTTTTGAGCCTTATTCGTTCTTTTGAAAATGATTTCTATTTATTGGCTTTAGAAACATCATGTGGACCATTCCTTCTACCTAAACAAGGTTTTTTATCAACGGACAAGTTCTCCTGATACTGTTTAATAACATTGGAATCAGTTCAGCGGCAGACCTTTGATTGATTAGCCAATATTTTGTAGGACCAAGTTGGGATTTGTTGAAAATATGTAATAATTTTAGTACGCACTTTTTTCTTGTCACTCAAAATATCAAATAATACTTGGTTTAAAAGTTTTAAGGAAAAACTTAGGTTAAGGTTTTTTTAATCTTACTCCTTAAATCGTCCGAATGCTTGTATTTATGGCAAGTGATGACCTTGTTTGGGTGTTTAGGTTCCACGACAGTTTGGAGTCCACAATGATTTTCAGATACTTTTCACTATCTGAGTTCCAAACAATAAAGGCGACTAAGTGTAAATGGTGGTATCTACTATATTCTCCAGAAAACGATAATTTCGTTTTCCTTAGGTTACAAACCAAGAGCTATTTGGGTGCTCCAGAATAAAGTTAAGCCTCCAGCTGGATTAAGCTCGATATAGCTGGTCGTTACAATAATAAATAGCTTTGAGTTTAAATGTTATACAATTTATTAAATAGCTGTAATTATTTCACACTATCAGCTCCACACTCTTTATATTACTAGTCTATGGTACGTATATATTTGATCAACATCTATAAGAACCAGTCGTCAACCAAGCAGCCAGGCTGGCAGCCTACCAATAACAGCAACAAAACATCAGCAGCCAAAGAATCTACTATCAAAACTTTGCATATATGTATTATTGTATCCTTTTAGCCATCATCTGGTTTGCCTTGCAACATCTCACTTTGCCCGTCCGTAAGTTCGTCCAACCATCCACCCGTTTGTTCATCGGTTCGTTCGTTCGTTCATTGTGCTGGCTGTCTGTCCGCCTTTTCCCGCCATGTGGCTGTTTCCAATTGAAGTCTTAAGTTTTTGTTATTCCAACATTTGCATTATGTTTATGGTTTTATGTAAACACATGCAAATTCATTCATTTGTTCTATTTGCCTCGACTCTGGGCTCTGCTCTGATCTGTTCTGCTCTATTCACAGAACGAACATTCTCTGTAGCTGTCTGTTTGACTGTCTTTCTATCACACCAACTACCAACTAAGTACATACGTATATGCATAATACCAGTGAGTGAGTGAATGTATGCTGGAGTTTCTATTGCTGTTGTGCTGCTCCCAGCCTGTTCTGCTGGATGACTTGTCTGCCTCATCGTATGCAAAGTTGCATACAAACATACAATTACATTTAACACAACAACATTCATACATAGAATTGTATGTTTTGGAAATTGTTGTCAAATGGCATCTTTTTCTTTCTGAATCCAACATTTGTTTTTGTTTTTTTGTACTGTTTTGTTTTTGTATGGTTACATTTATTTTTGATTTTATTTCCGTGTTTGTTTTCTGTGTGTTTTTCCTAAATCTGACATCTAGAAATGTGATTTTGTGGTTGGATTTAAGATTTATTTTTAGTTGTTTTTGTTGTTGGCTTTTTCCTTCCTCTGTCTCTCTCTGTCTCTTTGCGTTTTATTTTGACATTTGGTGTAATCGTTTTAAGCTGAAAATGTTTGTATATGAATGTAATTGTAATTGTTAAATTTAACTCAACTTTAAATATTATAATGAATATAAATATGTGCATAATCGTATTAACTGCAGTTTAAGGTTTAAGTAAATAGTTAGCATTTTTTTGCTGGCATGCTCTTCCTGTGCGCCATGATACTGAAAATCTTATGAGTTTTTAGTTAAGCATATTAGGATTATATGCATTTTGTTTGGAAATAACTATGAAGAAAATTGCTTAATTTTAATGGGAGGCTTTTAGTTCTTGTATATTAAGTTATGTGCAGCTAAATGTGTAAATTAATTTAGTTCTAGTTATAATTTAATCTTCAACACTTTTTACTTGGAAAGTAACGACTTTTTCAGAAGATCAACTAGTGTGATTTAATTCATTCTCTTTGGAAACAGTTGGAAATTCCTATGCGATATTATAAATAGTTCATTTTTATACCCTACACCACCATAGTGGGGAGGGTATAATGCGTTTGTGCAGATGTTTGTAACGCCCAAAAATATTAGTCTAACACCCACCTTAAAGTATACCGATCGACTTAGAATCACTTTCTGAGTCGATTAAACGATGTCCGTCCGTCCGTCTGGTCGGCTGGCTGGCTGTCCATGTAAACCTTGTGCGCAGAGTACAGGTCGCAATTTTGAATATATTTCGATGAAATTTTGTACATATTATTTTTTCGGCTCAAGGACCAAGCCTATTGAAGCTGGCTGAAATCGGTGCATTATTTCACCTAGCCCCCATACAAATGTCCTTTATCGGTCATAAATGTTTAATTTTTACATGTATCTCCACAAATTCCGCTCCAAATAAGTTTTATATACACAAAATTCATGTCACCAAATATTGTTACGATCGGTCCATAATTAGTCATAGCTCCCATATAGACCCGCTTCCGAAAATCACTTTAACGTGCATAAATCGCTTAAAAATGTTGGTATACACACAAAATTCAACATAGTTAACTTTAATATAGACATAAATCACACGACCTAATTTCATGGTGATCGGTCCATAATTGGTCATAGACCCCACTTCCGAAAATCACTCAAAAATTTAAATTATTGAAATTTTAAAAGAAAAATGTTCTTGCTCTTTTACTTAGTGTAGGGTATTATATGGTCGGGCTTGACCGATCATACTTCCTTACTTGTTCATATACACTCCCTGCCACATGAATAGGACCTCCCCTTTGTACTTTGTGCTACTGCAATTCTCTCGGATATTTACAAATAATTATCGGTGGTTTGTTTTGTGTTTACCTGCTCTGAGATCAAATTTGTGTTCTGAAAAAGTCCCGTTATAATTTTTTTTATATTTTGTTTTGTGATTGTCCAAAATTTTCTATATTTTTTGCGTCATTTTTTTAGGACCATCGCATTAACTTTAGTTTTCATAAGCAAGTGAACAAGTGCAATAGAAAGATAGTAGTTTTAATACAATTTGTGTTATTTTAATAAAAAAAAATTAGAAATGGGTCGAGGAAAACCATAACAGACGCTGAAAAAATTTAAATTTAAAAGGAATATGGACAATCGATCCTCAAAATTGCTGAACGAATCAAAAGAAGCTGAAATGTGGTATCTAATTTTTAATGAATGAGTCAAACTACTGGAAAATATGAAAGGCCGTGATATTATACAAAGTAAATAGTTATTTTCCAATATCTCTGGAACTATAATTGTGAAACTCTTCAAAATTTATATGAATCAATTTCGTATCACTGCATGAAGTTTAACAAAAACTGAGAGGGATCGGTACAGGTGTTGAGTCACCTCCCATACAAAGTAAACAATTATTTCAAAATATCTTGATTTTGATTTTTAAATCTAAACTTTTTATTTCCTTACGATACGGGTAGTGTAAGTATTCTAAAAATTTTTTTTTTGTTAAAGACACAGAATTTTGATTTAAAATAAATTTTCAGTCATCTGATTACAGCGATGGTGGAGCACTGATAACAAACTATGATTTAGTTATCAGAACGCGACAATGTAACATGAACCAAAACAAATGAAAAATCAAGCGAATACTTTTTCTCTGTTAGAGTTCCAATTTTTATTTCATTGTTCTATATAATTGTGTACGCCTCTCTTAAATAATGAAAGCATTAAAGTGCACTTTTTCTTTATTAGTTTTAAATGTATGTAGATTTTGTGTATGTAGTATAGTTTTGACTTATCATACATTATTCAATATTACTTTTACATATTGCAGTTTAAACTTTTTTTGTTATCATATATGTATTTATTTAATTATTCCATATGAATAAACCCAATCAACAGGTATCCAATATACATTTTTAACTAGAATATGAATATTTAACTTTTTTTATCTCCCTAAATTTCATTGTAACATCAAGGGTCATTTCATAGTTATTGCAAACTTTTATCATAAACTTTAGCCTTAGGAAGAGTTTTTTATGACTTTAAGACCCTGTTGCTAAATTAAAAATTACAAAATAATTTAAGAAAGTCTGCATATTTAAGTTTAATATAAGTAAGTAAGTAAATAAGTAGCTTGTTGTTTTCTGTTTATTTATTTAAAGATTAATGACACACATTTGTGTGTTTGAGTAGAAATATTACTCGAAAGACAAAGAAGGGGTCGTCGCATTAGCAAACATCAACTGACCCAAAAACTAAAACAACAAACACTAACTATAATTCCTCATTTAAACGCAACAAAGCATGCTAGTTACTACTTTGAGATAAGTTTTCATAGATTTTTTTTGGAAAAAAAGTTATATGTTTGTATTATTTATGTGATGAGTACATGTTAAATTAAAATCGTTAGAAAAGTTTTCAAATATATTTAAAACTAGGTAAGTTTTAAATTATTTTTATACACTACCCAACAAGTATCAATCATTTTTATTACGTGAAATATATATATTGAGTTACAAAACATTCGATATATAACCCACTCGCAGCCCACTAAGCGATCAGAAACCTCTTTTGAACAAAGAAAAAATTAACGAGTAAAAAAGTATGGTCGGTCAAGCCCGAAAATATAATACCCTACACTAAGTAAAAGAGCAAAAACATTTTTCTTTTAAAATTTCAATAATTTATATTTTTGAGTGATTTTCGGAAGTGGGCTTTATATGGGGGCACCAATTATGGACCGATCACCATGAAATTAGGTCGTGTGATTTATGTCTATATTAAAGTTAACTATGTTGAATTTTGTGTGTATACCAACATTTTTAAGCGATTTATGCACGTTAAAGTGATTTTCGGAAGCGGGTCTATATGGGAGCTATGACTAATTATGGACCGATCGTAACTAAATTTGGTGACATGAATTTTGTGTATATAAAACTTATTTGGAGCGGAATCTGTGGAGATACATATATAAATTAAACATTTATGACCGATAAAGTCCACTTTCGGGAGGACATTTGTATGGGGGCTAGGTGAAATAATGAACCGATTTCAGCCAGTTTCAACAGACTTGGTCCTTGAGCCGAAAAAATAATATGGACCAAATTTCATCGAAATATCTTCAAAATTGCGACCTATACTCTGCGCACAAGGGTTACATGGACAGCCAGCCAGCCGACCAGACGGTCGGACGGACATAGTTTAATCGACTCAGAAAGTGATTCTAAGTCGATCGGTATACTTTAAGGTGGGTGTTAGACTAATATTTTTGGGCGTTACAAACATCTGCACAAACGCATTATACCCTCACCACTATGGTGGTGTAGGGTATAAAAAGCGGCCATTTTGAAAAAAGCTAGATTTTGCAAAAAAAAGTCAAATATTGTATGTCTTGAGTTACAAAATATTTATTTTGATAGATATCCCACTCGCATCCCAATAAGCTACTGAAAAGATCTCCAAGGAAAAGACCTAAGCTTTCTTTTGAGCAAAAAAAAAAATAAATAAAAAAGGGTCCATTTTGTAAAAACATTAATTTTGCAAAAAAAATTCAAAAATATTGTTCAGGAATTCACTTAATTGTGAATAAATTCGAAAAGAATCCATCGATTTTTATGATCGATATCTCATTTTGTTTCTATTATATGTGGCTTTACGACAGCGTATTAAATCTGAACAATTTCTAATGGTTTTGATTTTTCATGATTTTTTAAAACAAAAATATAAAAATTTTGTGAAAATGAGCGAATTCACTTAATTATGAATAAATTCGAAAATAATCCAAAAATTTGTATGCTCAATATTTGATTTTATTCCTAGCATATGTGGCTTTATGATAAAGTAATAAATTTTAAAAATTTTGAGAGTTTTTGATTTTTCGCGATTTATTTTAAAACGAAAAAAATTGCTATTTCACGTAAAAAATATATTTTTTTGCTTCAATTTGTTATTATAACTCCGGAAATACTAAGCCAATTGAAACGTATTATATAAACGGATTAAAGGTTATGTAAATTTAAATTTTTTTTTATTTTAATAACATCGGACTAACCGATTTTGAGTTATTATTAATTATTTGGATAAACGTTTAACATAATTTATAATTCAGCTTAAACATTTTTAAAAAAAAATCTATTCATAGAATTGAAAAACTGAAGAATTGATGCCGTGATGCATCAAATCTAAATAGTGGTTAGTCAAGCCGTTTTTGCTGTTGGTCTGTGTAATTTGCAAGCGTTTAAAAAACGTGCATGTTTGAGGTTCCCTACGTTGGGACCCCATTCCGCTGCTTCTGAGGGGTCTTTGTTGTCGACCGGCCAAAACTAAATTCGAATACTCCTCTAATATGCCTATTTGAAATGTCAATCGGTGCAGCCAGTTAAATATGGCTTGGTGCCATTGTGCGAATAAGCGAATTGTAATAAAGACTTCCGCTGACACCTTCCTCAAAACTTTCCATTCAGCAGCAAATGAAAGTTATATTCTTAAATTCATGTACCAAAAACTGTTAAAAAATCTACGTCAATTAGAAAAATTTAAATCACAAAACTTTTTCTTTATTGCCCCTATATAAATAATATTCTATTTGTTATCCATACTCTATTAATCAAAAGGAAACAATGCTAATTATATTTCTATAGAAACAGTAGTTTCCAAGATGGCTTTTTCGTAAAATAATATGAAAATAAAAGTTTGAATATTACTTTCCTATACCAAAACAAAAACAACATCACAAAAAAAGTTTAATACTCGTATATGAAACAAAACATTTCAAAAACGGAAACAAAACCCAAGGGACTAACAACTTTTAATTATTACAAAACGACTACCAAAAAAAATAAGAAAAAAACAAAACCTCAGTACAAAATATAACATGAAAACAACTCCAAGTTATAGAATGCCAAGGAAGAGTAAAAGGATACAAAGATTAAAGAAGCAATTATGTAAAATGATTGGAAAGAAGAAACAAACAAATGAACAAAAAAATAAAACACCAACAAACAAAATAATAAGTATTACTTTTGACTGCACTCCAAGCTGAATAAGAATTTTTCTTCTCTACATATAAGGATAAAGGCTATTTTCTTGTTGATTGTAATGGAGAGATTAATAGCTTTATAGTTTCAGAATTTGATATATATGTACTTACATACATACATATAGTTCATAAATATTCCGGCTCTATCTATGCACCTGTCCTATTTTGTGAGATTGAAAAGTATGAATTTCATCCTTTACAAATATATTAGCTAGAAACTGGCAAGTAATAGTATATTATTAATGTACAGCAAATGTTAAGGAGAAAAATCAAACTTTAAAGTTTAGCTGATTGGAAGTCAATGCGTAGAGACAATATGCAATATTAGAAGGGATTCTTTAGGTTATGTCAGGCTAAAACATCTTCATGACATTTAGACACAATTTTGTAACAAAATTGTTGTGGTTATAGTAATTGATAATAAGCAACATACCAAAATTATAAACAATAACTACATCATGCTACAAAATAAAAAAATCGTAAAAAAAACTCTCAAAGTGAAAATAAAAGTCTCGTTTTATGGACATCTTGAAAGTTGGAAAATAGCTTCAAACTGCGGGGAAAAACGACAATGCATAATGGAGAATCAAAATATTTGGAAATAAACCTGTCTGATACGATTCACATATTAGAGCAGTATTCGAGTTTATTTTTTGACGACGCACCATGGCTCTGAATTTAAACTGGTAATTGTGGACGTGCCATGCTCTTAAAGACAAATATTTTACGTTATTTGTTGTAGATTTGTTTCAGAAGAAAATTATAATTGCTTGTAAACTAGTATCGATAACACTATGCTACAAATGAAGACTTTTGAAAAAACACAAGACCATGACAGTATAGGTTCGACTCTACTACCAAAGGGTAGTAAAACCCTATACTCAGTTTGTCAATTTTGGTGACCGATTTTTTTTTTATGGGCCCCCAAAGTTTCTGAAAATCAGTGGGGCCTCTAAAAAAGGTGTCATCAGTTTTTGGTTAACAGCTAATTCAGACTTTGTGATACGGCTTAACTTTATATGGCAATAATATAGCTAATAGTCCGCCAAAAAAATTTTGTTAAAATTGTTTTCCAAAAAATAGCTTTTTCGTGCACTTTTGTTTAAAAAATATAGGAAGACAAATCTGAACATATCTAGGTACTCTAAAAAGCTGTCAAAAATCACTTTGTAGCTTAGTTTATTTTTTGACTCTAAAACAAAAACTTTTTGTTAAAAATGTATTTTTGAGTGTATACTTCTCTATTGTGTTGGAATAACGAAGAATGGGCAAATCATTATCGGTATGATCCGTGCGCATCACTTTATCTAATATTGATCACGCAAGACCGGCTTGATGCAAGATATGAAAAAACTTTAAAATTTTTGAATGTGGGCAAGGTTTGTGGAGCTTCTGAGGAGTAAATATAAGCTTTTTATATAAGTTTTTGATATCGGTGGAAACTTTATGACTTGATTGACATTTTAGTAAAATGAATTAATTTTGTGTTTTTTTCGGACGTCATTTACCTTAAAAACTAACAATAATTTAAAGTGGTGATTTTCCATCAAGAAAAATAAACACTTTGAATTAATGTAAAATTTGAACAGTTACAGACATCACAATAAAATTTGGAAGTAATATAGATCTAAATGTTCTTAAGGCAATGGCATCACTAATGTTGCCATTCTTTGTTTTCAAACATCGAAATTCCTAAAACGGGGAAAATGTGTTCCAAATATGAATACACCATACGTTTCTAGTTTAATATATAAATAGCAGGGACGGAATATAACTGTTATTTTTTTATTTCAGATAAAAAGGTTACGAGGAAATTCCTTTTATTTAATATTGGGAATTTTTAACCATTATCATTGCATATATAGTATTTTGGTTATCGTAACCAATTAAAGTAAGAAATATTTCTTTTTGGTTATAAGTAACCATTATATCAACCAAAAAAATTTTTTGGTTAGAAATAACCAGTACAAAAAAAAATTATTTTTTTTTTGGTTATAGTAATAAAAAATTAATTCATAAATATTGAATAAGCCGAAAAATAAGGCGAATTTGACTATTAAATAAAGTACTAGTTTTTGTTCGAGATGTCCTAAAAGTAATCCTCTATATTCTTCAGAAGAAATTTTTATTTATTTAGAATTATGTACATATTTACAAAAAATGGAAGTCGCAGCCACGGTTTGAACTAACAATTGTATAGTCGATTGTTTTATTTATTATTATACATTTGTGGATAATCTTATATATAAATATGCCACACGTTTTTTTGTGGAACACTTTTAAGTATGTTATTGTTCACCAATATTGATGAAACCTATATGGTTTAGGGCCATTATTACAACTTGCCATTATAGTTAAATGTAACTTTAACAATAGAAAAAGGTACCCTTAAAGGTAACTTTAACTATAACGACAAGTTGTAATAATGGCCCTTAAAAGATTATTTTCTCTAAATGTGCACAATATCAATTTTTTTTAAAAATTCTTTCCATAAAAGTGTTAAAAAGCGTTCTAAATTTGCTTGAAAAACAACAACATGTTTATGCACATCTAAATACACGTGTATTTGTACACAAACGAAAAATATTTTTGCGTATACTCAAAGTAACTGTATAATTTTGTTATTAGTGGTCGAATTTTGACCACCAGGCGATCCTAGTATAACATAATTACATATCGAGCCCTCTTCGCAAAACGGACGTAAGCGACATGATATTAGATGTGCGGTTTTTTATGGAAATCGACAATTTGGGTCAAAATTTATTTTAAATTCTTTTGCCGAAATTGACACCTACCGAGAAGGAAGAGTTGACTTCGATGCCAACCTTTTGGAATATTGGGATACATTTCCATTTTTAAAGCAGCTAGCAGATATTGTACATGCTGCTCCAGCAACTGAAGTTAGTGTCGAGCGCGCATTCTCAGCATTAAGATTAGTACTAAGTGATCTTAGATGCAACCTTTCACAAGATTCCTTAAGATCGCTTATGTTTGTTAAGTTAAACAAAAATGTTAATAAATGAACTCCAAACTTTTTATATCTGTTTTTTCATTCAATTCGATCATATAGGGAATCCTTTGGAAATCCGTAGAGTACTCTGTAACTTTTGTTTTTAATGGATTTAGAAATCCCTATTTAACATTTATGAATGAATTTTTTATTATCAACTAGCTGAACCCGGTCCGCGTTGCTGGCCTTTAGAAAACATCTGTTTTATATTGCATCTCGATGTCGATTTTAATATACAGCGTCGGACAAAGTCGGTGAACCAACCTTCAATGCTAATACATGTAGCGGCATTTCGGCTGGTTCCAATGAATTCCAAAATTCAGTATGGAAATTTCTTATTCATGCACTTAATATGAAAGAGTAAAAATCTGACTTTACACTGTTACCCAAAAGGCTTTTCTGAAGATTCCGTGAACATGTCATCAAAATCGGTCCAGCCATTTTTGAGTCCATACGGAACATAAATACACACATCCATTTTTATATATATAGATAGGGCACACAGATTTTTGATATTCGGCCCACAGACCGAATATCAAAAAACTGACTATACAGTGTTACTCGCTGGGCTATTCTGAAGATTCACTGAAAATTTCATCAAAATCTGTCCAGCCGTTTTTGAGTTCATTCGGTACATACATACAAACATACATTTTTATATATGTATATAGATTTCATACCTGGTAACCAAAAAAAAAAAAAATTTTGTTGTAATGGTTATTTCTAACCAAAAAAACTTTTTGGTTGTTATAATGGTTATTTGAAACTAAAAAATCTTTTTGGTTGATATAATGGTTACTTATAACCAAAAAAAAATATTTCTTACTTTAATTGGTTACGATAACCAAAATAAAATATATCTTATAAAAATGGTTAATTCTAACCATTTTATAAATTCATCAATATAAATGGTTAAAAATGATTTTTTTGTCGTTTATCTTATAATTGTTACGTCCCTGATAAATAGTCATTAAAGAGATCTACAAAAAACATGCATAGTTGAAGAGATATTTAGGTTAATTGTTTTTTTTAATTCTGCTCGATATTTTTTTGGTTTTTCAGATATGGCGGAGGTTCGAAATTTTTTTTAAAATATCATCTATATTTGTGATACAATTTCGAATACAATAAAAATAACTTGCTAACAGTTATCTAGTCCCTATAAAAAGTTACACGCATCCAAATTTGGAACGTGAAAAAACTGGCTTTATTTTTTACGTTTTTACAAAACACATTTTGCATGGAAAGACATACAACAATTTTGCTAAAATTTTTCAAAAGGGAGCAAGTTTTGTGGAGCTCCTGATGAATAAATATAAGCTTTTTGTATAAGTAGTTGGTGTTGTTGAATCGAATAAAATAAAATCAGCCAAATTGCTCCAAACGTTCTCACGTGATGCCATTACATACATGGACGATTTCATTTTTATATTTATTTTACATTTTTCCCTTTTTATATTAAAAAAATAATCTGTAGGTAATACTGATGCATATGAATTTGGATTGTCACCGCTACATACAAGAATACGATTCAAGGAACACATACGACACCAATAAGGAGTTAAGAAGTTTAAAAAATAAACATATTCAGGACGAATTTTACAAATATGGATTGAATATAGATCATTGGTCTCCAGCAGTACGCCCGCGGGCACTATGTGTGAGTTTCTTATATATTTGAAACCGAAATTAAAAAACGAACAGGAGTTATTTTACAAGTGTTGCCAGTGAAGGATATTTTCATACGAAATTTGGTTCAGTGTACACACATCGTAACACTAGAATACGAAGCAAATCTATTGTTGTGAGAGTTTGGTTAACAATGATATAGATCAACCAAAACAAGGATCAGGCAATACGAATGATGGGAACACAACATGAAGGTTCTCTTCGGATACCGAAAGAGCATCTAAAACAGGGAAAGGCAACCTATACTATTGCATTTTACGACTGTATTAGTTATACTCTCTCCGCTCTCACCTCGAATCGGTGTTGCCAGTAAACTTTCGTCTCTTTTCCCCAATTAAAAATGTAAAATCTCATATTGTTCATCATACATCTTCAAAAGTTTAAATTGATTCTTAAATTGTGCGATAAAAAAACGATACACAACCTGCTTGTTTGAGTTCTCAAGCTAGACTGATTAAAAGTTGTTTATTTCTCTACAATGCGTGTGTACACGTACGTAAGAGAAGAGTAAATGAAAAACGCGGCGCCCATGTTTTGCCTTTCCCTGATCTAAAACCATGGTAGGCGTTCATATTGTTCAGGTTACGATGATTTTCGTCTAACAACCCGAATTTGAACAAAAGAGCGTTATAGAGCGTAAAAATACACACAATTCATTCAGTTTCTTGATGTTGTTGTGGATATTTTATTTTTTACCCAAAAGAGCACACAAATTAAATGCCTCTTTTTGCCTACCAATGATCTAAAATAAAAAGTGTTGATATAAATCTTATTTCAAGCTATAAAACAATTACCGATGTACTTGTGTGCAATGAACAAATTGGTGCTAGAAAATGTGGTGATTAAGAGAAGGAAACTGAACGAATATATATACAACCAAATATCCATGGAGAAATATGTCCACAACAGTTCATACAGTCCTAAATCATGAAGAAGGTTTCATTAAGAATCATTTAGTACCACTTGGAGATCTATCAGAGGAAGCTCAGGCAAAAAAGGAGTAAAAATCACAGGTTTTAAAGAGAGCACAATGCCACAAAAATACCACTAAATTTTTCAAATGAAGATACATATGGGGGATTTCATGTCAAGTGAACCAACTTTTGAAATCGATGTCTTCCGATCGGGATGAAATTTGCACCAAGGTTAGCTCTATTGGATAGTAACTCAGACACAATTTTTCAACAACATCGGTCGAGAACTCTCTGAGTTATAGGGGGTAAAATTTTGACAATTTGGTCAAACAGGGGTTTTTTCTTATCCATGTAACTTATTACCTATTGTTCTTAGCAAAATGTGTTCCAAATAGTATAGATAGCTATTTCTTCGATCTTTCGAAAAAAAATATTTAAAAAAAAAAATAAAAAATTTTTAATATTTTTTTTCCGAAATCAAAAACTTTTTTGACTTTTTTTTAAAATACGCTATTTTTTTTTTTTTTTCTTAAAATAAAGTTTAGATATTTTCCTTGAACACCTACTTGGTCGCTTAGTGGGATGCGAGTGGGATATCTATCAAAATAAATATTTTGTAACTCAAAACATAAAATTTTTGACTTTTTTTGCAAAATCAAAAACTTTGTTGACTTTTTTTTTTCAAAATGGACCCTTTTTTAATCTTTTTTTTTAGGTCAAACAAAAGCTTAGATATTATCCTTGAAGACCCTTTTGGTCGCTTAGTGGGATGCGAGTGGGATATCTATCAAAATAAATATTTTTTAACTCAAGACTTACAATTTTTGACTTTTTTTTTTGCAAATACGATTTTTTTTCCAAATGGGCCCTTTTTTTAAAATTTTTTTTGTAGTCAAAAGAAAGCTTAGGTCCATTCCTTTAAGATCTTTTTAGTCCCTTAGTGGGATGCGAGTAGAATATCTATCAAAATAAATATTTTGTAACGCAAGACATACAATTTTTTAATTTTTTTTTGCAAAATCAAAATTTTTTTCCAATATGGGCCCTTTTTTAATTTTTTTTTTTTGCTCAAAAGAAAGCCTAGGTCCATTCCTTTAAGATATTTTTAGTCCCTTAGTGGGATGCGAGTGGGATATCTATCAAAATAAATATTTTGTAACAATTTTTTAATTTTTTTTTGCAAAATCGAAATTTTTTTCCAATATGGGACTTTTTTTAAAAAATTTTTTTTTGCTCAAAAGAAAGCTTAGGTCTTTTCCTTTAAGACCTATTTTGTCACTTAGGAAGATGTGAGTAGGATATCTATTAAAATAAAAATGTTGTAACTCAAGACATTCAATTATTGACTTTTTTTTTGCAAATTCGAATTTTTTTTCAAAATGGGCCCTTTTTTAAAAATTTTTTTTTAGTCAAAAGAAAGCTTAGGTCCATTCCTTTAAGATATTTTAGGTCCCTTAGTGGGATACGAGTGGGATATCTATCAAAATAAATATTTTGTAACTCAAGATATACAATTTTTGATTTTTTGGCAAAATCAAAAACTTTTTTGACTTTTTTTTAAAATGGGCCCTTTTTGTAATTTTTTTTTTTTGCTATAAAGAAAGCTTAGGCCTATTCCTTTAAGATGGTTTTGATCGCTTAGTGGGATGCGAGTGGGATATATATCAAAATAAATGTTTTGTAACTCAAGACATACAATTTTTGTGTTAAAACATTTATTTTGATAGATATCCCACTCGCATCCCACTAAGGGACTAAAAATATCTTAAAGGAATGGACCTAGGCTTTCTTTTGAGCAAAAAAAAAAATTAAAAAAGGGCCCATATTGGAAAAAAATTTTGATTTTGGAAAAAAAAATTAAAAAATTGTATGTCTTGCGTTACAAAATATTTATTTTGATAGATATCCTACTCGCATCCCACTAAGGGACTAAAAATATCTTAAAGGAATGGACCTAAGCTTTCTTTTGACTACAAAAAAAATTTTAAAAAAAGGGCCCATTTGGAAAAAAAATCGTATTTGCAAAAAAAAAAGTCAAAAATTGTAAGTCTTGAGTTAAAAAATATTTATTTTGATAGATATCCCACTCGCATCCCACTAAGCGACCAAGTAGGTGTTCAAGGAAAATATCTAAACTTTATTTTAAGAAAAAAAAAAAAAAAAAATAGCGTATTTTAAAAAAAAGTCAAAAAAGTTTTTGATTTCGGAAAAAAAATATTAAAAATTTTTTATTTTTTTTTTTAAATATTTTTTTTCGAAAGATCGAAGAAATAGCTATCTATACTATTTGGAACACATTTTGCTAAGAACAATAGGTAATAAGTTACATGGATAAGAAAAAACCCCTGTTTGACCAAATTGTCAAAATTTTACCCCCTATAACTCAGAGAGTTCTCGACCGATGTTGTTGAAAAATTGTGTCTGAGTTACTATCCAATAGAGCTAACCTTGGTGCAAATTTCATCCCGATCGGAAGACATCGATTTCAAAAGTTGGTTCACTTGACATGAAATCCCCCATATATTTAATATGTTACTGGAAAATTCTGAAACGCACATTTCTAGCATTCGTAGTCAATGGACTGTAAATGGGACTTAGATGAAGAAGCAAAAGGGCTGCTAAAGGATAGAAATAATATGAAAATAAATATGGAATATTTTCAGGCTATAATATTATCCAACCGAATGAATAATAATTATAATTTTCTTTATTGCTATATAAGTAAAAAAATAAACATTAAATAGCATTGAGTTATTATGAAATATAAAAGTTTTTGTCCTTGATGTTATGTTAATGTAAGTAAAGCTGATTCAAAAAACAAAAATCTTTATTTTCATACTAAATGCTATAAAAAAATTAAAAGTTCCACTTTAGCCTTAAATTTCTAACCGATTTTAATGAAATTAAAACTCTTCATCAAAAAAAATTTATAAAATATCTCTACCGATTCAAAAGTTACAAAGTTTTCGCCGATGATGTTTTCAATGTTTTCTTGTTTATACAAACAAAAAAAAATTCATTCTTAATTATGGTTGACTACTAGAACTGATAATTTTATAGGCATTAAAACCTGAACTTTTGATTCCACATTCTTGGACTCATCAGCTATATTTGACTAATTTAGGTTACATATAGTATATACGAACCAAAAATCTAAAGCGTTGATATTTCACCTGTAAACATAGGTTTAATATTAACTCACTGCAATATGAGTTCCACAAATTAAAATTCCTGATCTCCATTAAATTAAACATTATACAATATATGTAGGTATATTTGTTGAAAGTTTCAAATAAAATGGTGACGCTCACTTTAGCAAACGTTTCAAATGATTCAAATAAATTGACAAACTTATATACAACAACAACAACCCCCATTATCAATCATATAATAATGTAAAAGCAGTATATAAAAAAAATATTTTCTAACCAAATAAAAACTTTACAAAACTGCTTAAAACTCTTTGTTGTTTGTTTGAAACACACACAAAACACGAAAGCCAACGATTATGCAGTTGTAAATGTTGCCAACGATAAAATGTTGCTTTTGATTACACAAACATATTGCCAGCAAGTGTTTACTTTTATAGAGGGTTAATTTTATCGTTTATTTTATGCACCCAAACAACAAGTGCTTCTGAAACATTTGTTTAGCTACATTTCATACCACATGTTGCTATTCAATGTTGCTGGCTATGCTGTTAATGTGAATAAACTTTACTTAATATGTTTGAAAGTTTACTTCTTTTTTTTTGCTTTTTCATTTCAGTTTGGCTTTTAATAGCAAATACAAAAAAATGTGAATTCATATAAAGTTAAGGTGAAATAACAGCTAGAGAATACTGTTGCCAGTGATGATGAAGTTTCATAATGTTTTAAATAATAATGATGTTTAATAACAACAATAAACACATTGCTGTTAGCATAAAATGAAATGAATTTTTATCATACAAATGCACACAGAGTTTAAATGGGGGCAGGATGAATAGTTAGTTGAAATTAATAAAAATAAGAAACATTTGACTAAGGTTAAACTTACCATAGTGTTAAGATCTTATTTTAGCTAAATTATACTGTAAAGTATGGGAAAAATCAGGAAACATTTGGCCAAGGTCCCCCTCAGAAAATTACTTGAACATTCACAATTGTCTTATAATAACACTCTGCTACAAAATGACACTATTTGTCAGAACTTGAAAAGCGACCTAATGGGGGTTGTAGGCCTAGGTGAGGACATACTAAAATCGTTTTCAAAGATTTTGAACACCCTCAAAATTTTGAGATATTTTGAAAAAACTGTTTTAGGGTAGGTCGTAGTAATTTAGTACCTCTAACTCATACATACGGATTTCAAAATTTTAAACAATTATGGATAGACAAAGAATTAAGCTTTCATACAATGTATGCACAAAATGTATATAAAAAAAAATTGAGTAAGTTTTTATAAAAAGTTTCGCTTTATTTTTTATTTTTTTCGTATTATTTCATATTCAACAATAGTTAATTTTAATTTTCAGTGTTTTAAAGACAACTTTATATGGGAAAAAATGAGATATTACTTGTTAAAATCGGTTTATATTTGCAAAAGTTATTAAACTTTTTTGAAAAAAGTTCGAAAAAATTTACCTTGTAAATTCAAAATTTTAAAAATATTTTTTTTCTACAGTTTTTTGTTTATTTTTTATGTGTTAATTAAAATTGAATAACTTTTAGCATTTTCATCCAATTTGAATAATTAAAACCATGTTTTGTAAAGAACTAAATTTCCTATATATGTTGGTATAAATTTTTATAAACTTTCATATCAAAATAAGCAATGAAAAGCGACTAAATTCAAAAATGTTGATAAATTTTGTTTTTCTTTTAGATATTCTTAACAAAAAGAATACTTATAACTTAAAAATGTATCAAAAAATGCACGTCATTTTAAAGCATAATCAGCTTTCTTTCCAAACCCGTTAAAAAAATTAAAATCGGACAAAAACTGACTAAGCTACAGGTCGATAAGTCGACGAACATCACTGAAAACGGGTTTTTCAGAATAACTTCTGAATTTGATGTTTCTGAAATTTTTAGTGTACTCAGCAAGACCTAGTTTTTTTCCAAGTTTTTTTTCCATTGTAGCACCGTGTAATTAATATCGTGATGTAATTTAACATATCTTCAATATATATATAAAAATGGATGTGTGTATTAGAGTGACAGCCGATTTTTTTTTCAAATGTCAAAGAGTGCCGGGTGGAATATTGTGACACTAGACCTAAAAGTTAAGTGCTGAAAATTTGAGACAAATCGCACAACGATTTCAGAACGCGTATCGAGGACAAAGTTCAGATATATGCAAAATTTTACTATTTATATGGAATAAATAGGTGAAACTCGTTAACTTTCTGCATTATTTTCTAGAAATATGTAGATTTATTTATATTAATGAATATTACATTAAAATTTTTTTTGGGAAATTAACCCTGTATCTTCTTTGGATCAAAATGAAACAAAAACTGTATTGTAGCCAAAAAATGCAAATTTTTCAGTTTCTGTAAAAATTTTTCTACTAAATAAATACTTTCGCAATTGAATGCTAAAGAATCGAAATGCGTACGTAATTATCATTATAATGAGATATAAATGACAAAATTTGGTTAAAATATGTTAAAGTTCTTACAAATTCGCCAGACCATTAACGTGTCTCAGGCCACTTGAACAAGGAATTTAGGAAAAAAATTAACATATTTAGACAAAAATTTAAATAAAATCTAATTTTTATTTAAAATACATATATACCGTTACCTTTTCCAGGTATAGCCAAAAAAAAATTTTTTAACGGCTGTTTATAATTTTCAAATTTTTAAAAAATTTGTTAAACAAATTTCAGAATTTTTTGATCATCACATTGGGATTTATTGAGATCATAATAGGGAATAAAAATATGAAAAAATTATCTTAATACCTCATACAGTTTTTCCGAACCTGCGATTTAAATTTTGCGATTTTCAAGAAAATCTAATTTTTTGTCCATATTTTAGGGAATGAGCCCAATTTCCTTACTGTTTTAAGTTTTAAGCAAAACCTATTCATAATATTATAGTCCTGGTAATTCTAAACATGGTCTGAAAGTTTTACTAATATCCGAAAACGTTAACCTTTAAATCGTGAAGGTCAAAGGTAAAATTTTTTAATATTTGGAATTTCTAATGGAAAGATAGCGAAATGTTACATATTTTTGGGCCGATTTTAATGAAACTTGAGGAAACTTGAGTCAGTGAATGAATGAGTCAGGCCATTTTTAAATATATGTATTTTTTAAATAAAGCCCAAAAAGACGATCGTGCGTATACTTTAGTAACTGTGTGTATATGTGAAAATTGTGTACATAGCTTGGGGAAAATGTTTTCAAAATTCAATCAATCGAAAGAAGAACATTAACTACTTAATTTAATGCATATCAAACAAAAAAGTTTAATTTTGTGAATATGAGCGAATTCACTTAATTGTGAATAAATTCGAAAAGAATCAATCGATTTTTATGTGTTTTGTTATTGTAACAAAACCAAAACAGATGTAAAATGTATACTCAGCCGAACGTCTAAGAGCCGGACAAGCCGAGCCACCGAGCAGTGAAATATTATAAATATATTTTACTAGTTTTTTTTCAAATTTCCATTTTCGTATACAAATAGTAAAGTTAAGAAGCCATTTCAGGAGAAAATAATTTTCCTTCATACTACTTTTTAGGTGAAAAATGTTCCTAATTACCAGGGAAACCAAAATATGCAAATGCATGTTTTTCCTGGTGAGTCTAATGGGCACATTGATAAGAAATTTTGCACGTTTCAGAACTATTTAAGAATTTTGGCATCGATTTGTTAGTGCATATTTTGCATATTTTACCCTTAAATGCATATTTTTGAATATATTGGTTTTAAGAGCATATTTATGTAATATTTTTGCGTTTTTAGAGCATATTTTGACTTTATCAAAAACAAATTTTGTCTTACCTTTTTTTCGCTATTGTGTTACAGGTTTTTACTTCCTTTGTTTAAAATTCAAAATTGAAAAATAGATGTTTTTTTTAATATAAAATAAGCACTATTTTAATAATAATTTATTGCAATAACAACCTTAATTGAAAAAGTGACTTTATATTTGTATAAAACTAGCTGTCCCGGCAAACGTTGTTCTTCCATAGCTCACACAAAGTTAAAAGACTTCCACTATAATAGTACTAAAGATATGCATTAATAAATTTTTACTTTGTATGGGAGGTGTCATAACCATTGTACCTATATAGGTCAATTGTGAATCTAAACCATCCAGGGACCCACTCAAACACACACAACAAATTTCATCGAAATTGGTCCAGCCGTTAAGAACGAGTTTAGTTACTAACACACGTACAGAAGAATTATATATATATACTAGCTGACCCTGCAAACGTTGTTCTGCCATAGCACACACAAAGTTTGAAGACTCCCACTATAATAGTACTCCACATATGCAATAATAATTTGTTACTTTCTATGGGAGGTGCCATGCCTATTGTTCCTATATAGGTCAATTGTGAATCTAAACCATCCAGGGACCCATTCAAACACACACAACAAATTTCATCGAAATCGGCCCAGCCGTTAAGGAGGAGTTTAGTTACTAACGTACAGAAGAATTATATCATAATATTAATAGGCAAGTCGATTTCTTTAGACCCCTTTTACGATCACATTATACTTTCAATTTGGGCAAGAAATATACCATTTTAAAGGGATTTATTCACAGATGTGCAGAATATATATTTTATTGAAATCGGTTCAGTTTTTTAGGAGTTGTAAGCGTTTAAAGATGTTACTAACACATATGCAAAAACGTGTACATGTGAACCTTAAGCTACAAAGTAAACAAAGCAATGCGTGTTTGTCCAATTTGTTGTTGTAAATAAATAAGAGAAACAATTAAACAATTTTGATTTCGCTCTGTTTTAAGTGAGAGTTGTTATAGAAAACAAAGAAGAAGACTTTGTATATTTTGAAGGTGTTTTTTTTATTTTCTAACTCCCTTCACCAAATTATACCTTAAAATTTTAAATATTTTTAAGTAAACAAAATTTAATTTTTTGGAAAAAAAATTTTTTCGATTATTTTTTTTTTAAATTTTAAAAAAAAAATTTTTTTTGTCTTTTAAATTTTTTAAAAAAAAAAAAAAATTCGGGTTAAAAATTTTTTTTCCGATTTTGACCCATTGTAGGTCCAACTTACTATGGTCTTATATACGTTGCAAATGTCTTTGAAATATCTATCATTAGACATACAGATATAGATCAAAAATAGGTCAAAAATCGAGGTTGTCTTTGTTTTTTCCTCATATCTCAGCCATTTGTGGACCGATTTTGCTGATTTTAGATAGCAAAATTCTCGAAAGCATGTCTGACAGTATTATTGAAGATTTGGATCCCGAAGATATCTGGGGTCTTCAGAAAATTGATTTCAACAGACAGACAGACAGACAGACGGTCAGACAGACAGACGGACATGGCTTAATCACGAAGGTGAAGGGTATAAAAACTGTTTATGCATATGGGGGTAAATATATAATTGTACATAATTAAATAGTTATTTTATAATATGTGCAGAACTAAAATTGTGACGGTTTTCAAACTTCATACGAATCAATTAATCAAAAATGGGACGGGTGGGAAAAAATGGTAAGTCGCCTCCCATACAAAGTAAATAGTTGTTTCTAAATATTTTGTGAACTATAATTGCAAGATTCTTCAAACTTAGTCTACATGGCTCTTTTATAATTTTGCATAGTTTCGCTGAAATTGTTCGGGATTGGAATAGTGGGCGTGGCACAACCTTTACAAAGTATATAATTAATTTCGAATATCTGTAGAACTATAATTGTAAAAGTGTTTAAACTCTTATCGAATTAATTTCGTATTACTGAATATAAACGGAATTAGATTAGAGGGCATAGCACTCAAAATAGGAGGGTTCGGAAAAGGAGGTGAGTCACCTCCTATACAAAGTAATAATTGCAAGGTTCTTCAAACTTTGTCCGCATAGCTCTCTTACCATTTTACACAGATTGGCTGAAAATGGTCGGGATTGCATTAGTGGTTGTGGCACAAAGTAAATAATTAATTTTGAATATCTGGAGGACTATTTTTCTAATAGTATTTAAACTCCGTATCAATCAAAAACGAATTTATTCCTGTTCCCTGTTCGAAATTTAGCTAAGCATGATCGGCTTAGTAGGAATGACCCCTTCCTTATAAAGGAAAGTTAAAATAAAGCTTGATATTTACATAAAAGTTTTAAAAATGGGTGGGATCAGAGCAGTGGAGTGGTGTCTCCTATACAAAATTAGTTAGTTATTTTCGAATATCAAGTGAACTGTAATTGAGAGATTCTCAAATTTTGTATGTGTTATTTTCATATTTCCATTCATATTTTTTTAATTTTACTAGGGTAGGGGTAGCGAAGTGCACCGGGTTATGCTAGTATATAAAATATAATCAAAAAATACCTCAAAGACTTTTCATAATTTAAGTTCCTATTGTTTTTATGTTTTATTTATTTTTTGTTATACTTGTTTTAATTCTTGTTATTTTTGTTTATTTTATGTTATTTAACATTTTTAGAAATTTTTTGGTAAAAAATTATGTAAAAGTTTGTTTTTTTAAGAACATATTTTTTAAATTTTAAGAGCATATTTTAAAATTTTTACTGCATATTTAAAGCGCTTAAAACGCTTTTTTAGAGCATATTTCCGGTTTCCCTTCTAATTACAAACCCAAAAAGTATACATATATATTCTGGATCGTTATAGATAGCGCAGTCAGCCCACAAATATATCATATATAATCCAGTCATTAATATATTTAGACAATATAATAATAACACGGTGCTACGATGGAAAAAAATTGGAAAACGGCCTAGCGTGGGTTATAGGTCTTGCTGAGTACACTACAAATTGTCTCTAAAAATTTCAGAAACACCCTCAAATTCAGAAGTTATTCTGAAAAAACCGTTTTCAGTAATGTTCGTCGACTTATCGATCAATAGCTTAGTCAGTTTTTGTCCGACTTTAAATTTTTTAACGGGTTTGGAAAGAAAACTGATTACGCTTTAAAATGACGTGCATTTTTTGATACATTTTTAAGTTATAAGTATTGTTTTTGTTAAGAATATCTAAAAGAAAAACAAAATTGATCAACATTTTTAATTTTAGTCGCTTTTCATTGCTTATTTTGATATGAAAGTTTATAAAAATTTATACCAACATATATAGGAAATTTAGTTCTTAACAAAACATGGTTTTAATTATTCAATCGGATGAATAATTAAAAGTTATTCAATTTTAATTAACACCATTTTTAGTATTTTCTCCCCCAGCGCATATAAATAAAAATAAACAAAAAACTGTAGAAAAAAAAAATATTTGAAAATTTTGAATTTTGAAGTTTAATAACTTTTGCAAATATAAACCGATTTTAACAAGTAATATCTCATTTTTTCCCATATAACTTGTCTTTAACACACTGTGCAAAAAAGAATAGGTTTTCGTAGAAAAAAATTAAATTAACTATTTATTGTTGAATATGAAAAATTACCAAAAAAATAAAGAACATTTTTATAAAAACATACGGAAATTTTTTTATATACATCTTCTGCATACATTTTATGAAAGCTTCTTTGTCTATCCATAATTGTTTAAAATTTTGAAATCGGTCTAAAAATGTGTGAGTTAGAGGTACTAAAGTACTACGACCTACCCTAAAACAGTTTTTTCAAAATATCTCAAAATTTTGAGGGTGTTTCAAAATCTATGAAAACGGTTTTAGTTGTCTTCACCTAGGCCTACAACCCCCATTAGGTCTCTTTTCAAGTTCAGACAAAAAGTGTCATTTTGTAGCAGAGTGTAATTCATAGTAATTCGGAATTACAATGGGTCAAAATTTGGAAAAAATAATTGTTAACCCAAGTTTTCACTAACAAATTTATTTTTTCAATAAAATTTTTTTTCAACTGTTTTTTTCAGTAATTAAATTTGTTCAATCTTTGAAAATATACTTTGGGGAATATATAAAAAAGGTTGTCACAAACATATACTTGTTTACTGTAACTATATATATGGTTGATACAATCATGTGAATTGTAAAATTAACCATATTATGGTTACCACAACAATGTAAATAGTTACTGTGACTATAATATTGTTAACAAACTTGTAACAATGTTGAAATGGTTACAGTAAACATGCACAACTATATTTTTTCTCTGCGTTTAGTAACAGGCAGTTGAGTCAAATGGGTTAAGAGAAGCAACGGCAGGTGACAAGAATTATATAAGCAATAATGGTTGACTTTTAGTCTCATTTTACTAAATTTAAAGACGGGTTATCTCTCATTTTTCAGACATTGGATATTACTAGACACCTTTCTGATAATTTTTAAAACATTATCAGATATTCGACTCATTGCTCGTCGAATTGCTTCTCCATCATCCTGGATAAATCGTAGCGGAAAATCGATTTTAAACAGTTACATTCAAAAGTTGCTTAACTTGCGAACAACACTTCGTCCTCCTTTATCTGTCTCATCTTAATCTGTTAAGATATGCTTGTCCGGTAAAACAAATCAAGCAAGCTCTAACTCTTAAAGCTTTTCAAAAGAACTTTTCAAACTGCCCTGTCATATTCATAGATGCATTCAATGCAAAGTAACCCAACTAAAGTTGCCAACAAACAAATGTATGAAACTCAGCCATGTTGTTGTTGTTGTTGATGATGCTGCTGTTAGTTGTTGGCCGTTTGATTTATATAAATGTTTGCTTGGTTAATGTTGTTGTTGTTGGTGATGGTGCTGCTGGTGGTGGTGTTGTTGTTGCTATTTCTGTTGCCGAGTTTTTCTTTGTTGTATGAAACTGAAAAACAAAAACACTCTTTACATGTATACGGGCGATTGCTGCTGCTGTTATTTTTGTTGCTGTTGTTGCAAGTATTGTGTATCTGAAAAGTTGAAATGTATACAATTCCAAAATACAAAATAAAACAAAAAACAACACAACACAACAAACTGAAAACAAAACAAAAACATTTACATACACACACATACACATATAAAGCAAGAGTGTGAGTATGTGTATGTATTCATGTGTGTAGGTTTGTATCTATGTGTAAATTACACTCTTACTCCGTTAAAGTGTGTGTTGTGTTGTGTAGAAGCATTAAAGTATAAAATGTATGAAACATATGAATTCATGTGTTTATATGCAAGTATGTATGTTTGAATGTTTGAATGTTGGTGGTGTGTTTTTATTTGTTTGCATGAATGTATGTAAGTATATACAATTACATACACATTAATGTGTATGCATGTGAGTATCTGTGTGTGTTGCGTCGAGTCTTGATGTTTTCAAAAACAAACCATGCCATTCTACGACAAACGATGACTACTACTACTACTATTACGACTACGTACCACCACTACAACGACTACAACTCTATACTAAAACCAACCAGAAAAGTTGAGCTGTTTGGCAACTTTATAAACATACATTGCCTCAGTCGTTTAGTAACTGTTGCATCGTACGTTGTCATATTTTTTACAACACTCGCGCTCATTCGTTCGTTCATTCGTTTCTTTTCATACGTTGGTTCTTCGTGTATTCTAAATCTTACAGATACAAATACAACACATAAATTTGTGTGCGTTCTATAGTGACAACCACAACAATTTCTCCGCTTCTTTTTATAATACAAATAAATCAAAAAATATATAGTATATTTCAAGTTGGTTTCTAGATATTTTTTGTGGGTAAACAAAAAAAGAAAACAACAACAGCAACTAGAAAAAATTCTGATAAGATAAATTGTATTAACAGAAAAAATATCAATTTTTATATTGATTTAAAAAAATAAATTCTAAGAATTTAAAAAAAAAAAATAGCCGGGTTGCGCGCCAAATTTAAAAAAAAAACACACACATATACACATAAAAAAATATTCTAAAACGAGTTTTATAAATTATAATTAATAAAAATAAATAAAATTTTAAATACAAAAAATTCTTTTTTTACCAAATAATAAAAAAGTTTTTCTTAAAAGCAGCTTAAAGTTTGTTTAAGTAAATATATTGCAAAATACATTAGTGCCAATTGTATTTTTTAAAAGCTTTTGCTTAATTAAAGAAAAAATATTAAAAAAAATTTAATAAATAAAATCATCAATTGCAACTTTATATTCAACACTATGCTTCAACAATTATTAAACAAAATGGGTCTGCAGCAGCAAAAATTCTATATGGTTCTGTGTATCTTAGCCATTTTAACAGGTGAGCAATTTGTTTGTGTTTTTTTTCAATATTATTAGCGGGTCTTAAGAGAAGATGTTTTATATAAAGATAATGCGTTTTGTTTTTAAACCGGTTTGTAAAGAAGCTTAATGAAATCATTTAAAAATATGTGATATTTTTAGCAAATATTTAAATTATTTATTTTATTGTTGTGGTTTGTAAACAAGTTTTATTTAAAAGGGAATTACAAATAAAACAATATTATGGGAATAGATTTTAATTAGTAATATTACACAGAAATCGGTTTGTTAGTAATTAAATATAAAATCTTTTATTAATGTTATAATTTAATTAGATTTTTTTTGTGGAAATTGTTTTCAAAAATTCTTTTTAATTCATTATAATGCACAAATTGCGTGCTATAGTTGCCAACCAGTTTTATTTCCAGTTCAAGATTTCAATTTATACAGAGGCGTTGGCCATGAAAGCTTTTTTTAGGGGCATGTTGATTACTAAATTCTATTCAAACATATAGGTATACCAGGAAGTTTTCACTTTCATAAGAAGGAGCGTTACAGACCTTGAGAATATATTTGGACCAATAATGAGTTTTATGGAATAATGTTTTTCTTCTAATTTCAATCGATAAAACTATATACATTTAAATTAAATTTAAAGTTATTTTTTCCATTTCAAAAGCTTAATTCAAAATTGGAGGTCATTACTTTGACATCTTCAGGTTGGCAATAAATAGTTTTAAAATGTAACGTTTGAAATGGCAACGTTTTTAGAATTTTGAAAAGCAATGAAGATTTATCAGGAAAAGTACCCATCACAAAATTGTAGTGCTTTTTTCTTGACAACAAACGTCATTAATTGTTATGATAAATATTTCTCAAGTATAGGCAGGTGGTAATGTTAGATAAAATAGGCGAAGTTTAAACATATTCAGAAATAAGTAGGTTAAGTTAGGGGTGTCAACGATTCTTTTTTATCATTGAAATACAAAATGTATACATACAAAACCATTTCTAGTTATAATATTAACTAATTTGGAGGCTCATAAAAATTAACAACTTTAGAATTTAATTTTAATAAAACTAATTCAAAACCCCAGTAAAAATATTTGATTCAAAAAAACAAAAATTTAGTTATAAAAATAAATAATTCAAAAACTTTATGATAAAAGTGAAACCTAAAGAAAATGCAAATTGTCGGTTATTGTGATTGAACAGCAATCTTTTGCTATAAATGGCTTTTAGTGCAACTTTTAAGAAAGAAAATTAATTTAATAAACAACCAATTTATTAGAAGCGAATTTGTAATAAATTAAAGGTTCGAATGTTCAAAACAATTTATGTGCTCATCTCGTCTTCGCCCTCGTATTTTTTCGGCTCCAATCAAACATTAATATTTGGCGCAAAATACCCTATTTGGTTCTAAACTCATAAAATATTGATAACATGAGATAATTGGTTGTGCGCAGGTCCAGCAAAATGCAATACTGATTAAATAAATTAGGTGGCAACGCAGCTTTAAATAAACAAAAGAAAATAAATTTAGGAAATATGAGAAAGTGATTTCATTAGGAGATTTTTCTATAAGTATTTGTAAACATAAACAGAATACTAAAATATTAAGTTCAAGGCGAATTGATCTATAATAAGGTGGCATCCTTTTTCCGGAATGTCAAACTCCACATAAATAAAACTAAAAATATTCTCATGAATGTTAGTATAACAAACCCAATATCAACACGAATTTACACAAAGTGAGAGAGAGCAGTGGCGAGTTTAAACAAATTCATTATGTTTTATATATATAATTAGGGATTGACATACAAAACAATTAATTCACTGTTGTGAATGTGAAACTCAATTATTGAGTTCGCTAGAATCTGACAATATTCGGCAATGTTTCCAAATTGTATAAATTCTCCATGTATAAAAAAATTAAGAAATTTGCCTGAACTTTGAATTTTAATAAAATCAACCTTGAAAAATTGATTTATTTCTGTATAAAGTTTTCAGGTTTAAACTATTTCTGATTTAAATCTGCATAATAGAATGAAGAATGCTTTTAATTTGAAACCTTACACAAGTATTATTTCAAAGACCCTTAAATAATAACTTTGGCTACTTTTCTTCAATAGCAACCAACCACTCGAAATATGTACAATATATATATATAATTTGCAATACTTTCAGGTTTGATATAAAACTGCATAGAGTAATAAATAGAGACGAGATACTCCGATTTGTCAAACAAAACTACATTGATACATTGACTAGCATGTATGTTTTTGTTGCGAGAGTTAGGTTTTTGACAACATACTTAGGTCAACATACTTAAATGTCAAACATTTGATAATTATTCTCTTTATTTTCATTACCAAACATTTCCATCAGCAGAGAATATTTTGTATAAAATGGCATGCCTCTAGGTCAGGTCCCATGAATATGTTAGTAGGAAAAGCATCCCGGTAGTTCTGGTAGCTACCTACCCTACATAGCTTACAAAGAGACAGTCAAGTAGCTTATTCAAAGTAGTCAACGTATGTCAGTACACTTACTGGCTTTAATTAGTCAGTTATATAACTATACTGTCCAACAGCATTTTTGGAATAAACTTCTAGTCCAGCTGGTCTGAGTTCTTTTTTACAGTGGGTCAAAGTTTTAATTTTTTGTCAAAGCGATCATTATACTAACTGATAAAAAAGTAAGTAAAAGTGTGAGAGAATTCTTATAGTCAGAATTATGTTTTGGAATTTTATGGGGATAATTTTTATGGAAGATCTTAATCCTCTAGCTTATCTATTTAGGGGGGTCCTTTCAAAAAGAACATTTAAGGATTAGAATGTTTTAAGAAAAATTTTCCAGGAAAATTTTAGTGGGGGTCACCAAATTTTTAAATAAAGCTCTTTACGTTTAATGAGCAGAATTACAAATTAGATAACATCCAAAGAATCACTTAAAGAGGCCTTTCTCGTAGAATAGGATAAAATAATTAAAGAAACTATACTTCAATTGGATTGGATCATATTTTTAATGATTGCTTTGGATCATAATATAATTACTTCATAAATTAGTATGTTTGATCATAGTATGATATTATATGATACTAATAATAATCATAATATGTTTGGATTACAATGATAAATCTTATCATAGATTATCTTTACCACAACCATATTTTTTCTCTGCATGCTAGCATTTTTTCTCAATGCAATTACTTTTTCCAATCAGTCAGTTAAAATAAAATTTCTGTTCATGTGTGAGAAACTTTAAAAAAATATTTTTCAAATCAATTAATCATAACATTTGCTTTATTTACTTATACAAATACAAAATTTAATAAATTTTCTACAATTTTGTTTAAAAATTTCTAATTTTGTTTTGTAACTACCATTTTAAATGCTTATTTATTTGATTCCTCAAATACATGGCCACTCTAATTGTATTGTAACTATTTTATGTAATGAATTCCTAAACTTTTTAATGAAAAAGTTTTATTTTATTGGTTGGTGTGTTTTTGTTTAATATATAAAAAAAGGAAATTAAAACAATTTCATATGAACTTTGTCCTTAGCGGCAAGTTTATCAACTGTTTTGCAAATCATTTAAATAGTGACGAAAATTAAAGCAATAAAATAGTTGAAGGCTGGTTTTGAAATCATGATAATGAGCGCAGCTGGAGGAAAAATCCTTTTTAAATTGCAACAGAAAATCTGAATTGAATTTCAAAAATCTCTAGGGCGCATGCTCTTAGAAATATAAGCTACTTATGTATATGTTTTGTTTTGAAAATATGGAAATATCTAAGTGCTAAATATTCGAAATTCAAACTATTCATTTGATACATTATTCAGTGGTGTTATTCACAAAATAAAAAAATGGAAATGGATTACATAACATGTCTGTCAAAATCATTGTTTATATTTACATACATATATCTTGGAATCTCATACATATGATATACAATTCAATTGATGTTGAAATCAAAATAACTACTCAATTTTATGTATATCAAACAAAAAAAACTAAAATTTTGTAAAAATGAGTGAATTCGCTTAATTGTGAATAAATTCGAAAATAATCAATCGATTTTTATGATCGATAGCTCATTTTGTTACTATTACATTTGGCTTTGCGATAAAGTAATAAATCTAAACAATTTCTGCCATTTTCGATTTTTCATGATTTTTTTAAAACAAAAAAATTTGCTACTTTCTTATAAAAAATATTTTTTTTGCTTAAATTTTTTATTATAACTCCGAAACTACTGAGCCGATTGAAACGCAATATATATGTGAAAATTTTTACATAGCATGGGGCAGCCGTTTTCAAAATTCAATCAATCGGAAGAAGAACATTAACTGCTCATTTTTATGTATATCAAAGAAAAAACTAAAATTTTGTGAAAATGAGTGAATTCACTTAATTGTGAATAAATTCAAAAACAATCTATTGATTTTTATGATCGATATCGCATTTTATTGCTATTATATGTGGCTTTGATAAAATAATAAATTTGAAAAATTTTTGCAGTGATTTTTTATGATTTTTTTAAAACCAAAAAATTTGCTATTTTCTCATAAAAAATATATTTATAACCTACACCACCATAGTGGGGAGGGTATTATGCGTTTGTGCAGATGTTTATAACGCCGAAAAATGTTAGTCTAACACCCACCTTAAAGTACACCGATCGACTTAGAATCACTTTCTGAGTCGATTAAACGATGTCCGTCCGTCCGTCTGGTTGGCTGTCCATGCAAACCTTGTGCGCAGAGTACAGGTCGCAATTTTGAAGATATTTCGATGAAATTTGGTCCATATTATTTTTTCGGCCCAAGGACCAAGCCTATTGAAACTGACTGAAATCAGTGCATTATTTCACTTAGCCCCCATACAAATGTTCTTCCGAAATTGGACTTTATCGGTCATAAATATTTAATTTATAAATGTATCTCCACAAATTGAGCTCCAAATAAGTTTTATATATACAAAATTCATGGCACCAAATTTTGTTACGATCGGTCCATAATTAGTCATAGCTCCCATATAGACCCGCTTCCGAAAATCACTTTAAAGTACATAAATCGCTTAAAAATGTTGGTATACTCACAAAATTCAACATAGTAAACTTTCATATAGACATAAATCACACGACCTAATTTCATGGTGATCAGTCCATAATTGGTCATAGCTCCCATATAAGGCCCACTTCCGAAAATCACTCAAAAATATAAATTATTGAAATTTTAAAAGAAAAATGTTTTTGCTCTTTTACTTAGTGTAGGGTATTATATGGTCGGGCTTGACCGACCATACTTTCTTACTTGTTTTTGCTTCAATTTGTTATTATAACTCGGAAACTAATGAGCTGATTGGAACTCAATATATAAAAGGCTTAAAGGTTATGTAAATTTGAATTTTTTCTAAGTTTATTTTAATAACGGGCTTACTCTTTTTGAGTTATCATTAATTATGTAGAGAAACGTCTAACAGAATTTATGATTTTATTTGATTAATATTTTGATACCGAACCTAAATTACATTTTCCATCCCTGATACGAACATTTGTAAACCAAATTCTTATAAAGTGTCAAGTATTAATATTTGTGATGATCGATAACCAAAAACATAAAATTTGTTTTGTTTTATGGTTAAAAAATTAATTTTAACAAACATTAAATCTTCTCATAAAAACCTAAATACCTGACATAATTAAAAAGATTTACACAATAATCTATGGTCCCCATATACATATTTGTTCGGAGCTTAAGAAATCTCCAACTATTTCTTAAATAAATAAAGACAACAATTTATGACCCAAAAAAAAGGTAAAATTTTTGTTTAAATTTATTATTTAAAAAATTTTTCATTTCTTTTAATGAACTATCATGCCATCATAAATTTGTTGCTCATTACAGAAAACAGTTTTATATCTGTTTAAATAAATCTCCCACTGCGCAAGTCTAGCATACTTCATGTGCTCTACTCATTCACTCACCAACACATGAGACACTCAACTCCACACCACACACCCAGATAGTTACTACTTGGGTACTCATAAATATATACAGGTAAAACGTTATTAACTCGTTTCTAAATAGATTCTTCTGTTACTGACTGTTATTGCTGCTTTTTTTTCTCAATCATTTTTTATTGTTTTCTTTCTTTTCTTGTTTCATTCTGTTTTGTTCATTTTCTTTGTATCCCCCAAGTGCAGTGTGTTTTAGTTGCCTGCCTTTTTTCCAGTTTAATTTTTAATATCTGTCTCTGTGTTTTTTAACCCGTTTTTATTATTTTATTGCTGCTTGGCTTAAATTGAAAATAACGTTTTTTCTTTCTTACAATTTTTCTTTTTTACCTCATTCTTGTATGTGTGCTGACTGAGTTCTGGTTTGACTTTTGCTCTGTATCATGTCTTGTATTTGTTACCTTTTCGTTTTAGTTTGTATTTTCGAAATGAAGAAAAACGTTTTAAAGTCAGTTTTATTTATTTTTTTAGTTTCTTTTTTTTTGCTTATTTTTTTCTGTTCTTTTTCACGTTTTATTCTTTGTATCAAAGTTCTTGTTATTGAAGTATAAAACGTGGTTTTTGTGTGTGGATGGACAAAAAACAAAATTAGATCATGGTTAAATGTGCTGGTTTTTAATTTCAATAAAGTAGTTTCACAACTTCTTTGATTAAGCTACAAAAATTATGAGGCTGAAATGAAAAAAACTAAGCTGTGAACAAAAACGAAAAATAAGTACTCTAGAGTTATGGTAAAAACAGAAAGTATTGCAAGAATTTACTCGTATAAAGCGAAAAAAAAAGTTCTTCAGTTCTGATAAAACACAGATAAAGCACAAACCATAATAGCCTTAGGACTGAGAGGCGGTTTTTCTTTGCCAAATATATGTAAGTTCATAAATAAAGGGTAATCTTTCGGGAGCAAGATCATTTAAATTAATAAAAATGTGTTGGATGAGTGTAAACGTCTTTAATCTATTATATCTTTATATTTTCTTGATTTTAAATAAACTTTTAGTCTAAATTTTTTGCTTTTTTGGTTACAAAAATTAATTTTTTGAAAAATTACCCTTTACATGCTCATAATGATGGCCATAGGCTAAATAGTTATTAGTTTGTAGTTTTTTTCATTGCAACTGTAGCAAGATTTATGAATTTTCACAAAGCTACAAAAAGGAATCAATGTACTTAGTTCGGAGTTTTTTATTATTATAAAGTTAAATTGGTTATAAAAATGCTAATAACAAAAGTGATAAAATGAACTTAAAAATAACATTTTAAATAAAAAACTTAAGACAATAAGAAAATTGTTGAGTTTCAATGTTAAATATTTCGCAAGAATTTTAAAACTTTGAAATATCACTGAAAGCAAAGATCTGGTTTTTTGAGACTGACAGTAATATTTCATACCTTTCACCATGACTATTAGGTTTGTTCATAAGTTTGTCCTTAAGTATGTATTTTGTATGTGTGAAATACGTGAAATACGTTTTCCGGAGCCCATAAATACCATAAGCTTTCACACTTATTTTCAATATATAAGCAAAACACCACGATTACCCCGATTTAGTTTTACACATCTGTGCATAGAAAATTATGATTAATTTTTTAGTACAAAATTGTTATCTATAAATTTTTACTAAAAAATTGTTTTCGATAATATTTTAGTAAAAAATTGTTATCGTTAATTTTTTAGTAAAAAATTTTCATGGTTAATTTTTTAGTAAAAAATTTGTATCGTTAAATTTTTAGTAAAAAATTGTTATCGATCATTTTTTAGTAAAAAAATTTTATCGATCATTTTTTAGTAAAAAATTTGTATCGACCATTTTTTAGTAAAAAATTGTTATCGATAATTTTTTAGTAAAAAATTGTTATCGATCATTTTTTTGTAAAAAATTGTTATCGAGAATTTTTTAGTAAAAAATTGTTATCGAGGATTTTTTAGTAAAAAATTGTTATCGCGGATTTTTTAGTAAAAAATTGTTATCAAGGATTTTTTAGTATAAAATTGTTATCGAGGATTTTTTAAAAAAAATTATAAATCAAATTTAGTCAAATTTAGTATAAAATTTGTATCGATATTTTTTTAGTAAAATATTGTTATTTGTTAGTAAAAAATTGTTATCGTTAATTTTTTAGTAAAAAATTGTTATCGATAAGCTTTTAGTAAAAAATTGTTATCGATAAGTTTTTAGTAAAAAATTGTTATCGATAAGTTTTTAGTAAAAAATTGTTATCGATAAGTTTTTAGTAAACAATTGTTATCGATCATTTTTTTGTAAAAAATTGTTATCGAGAATTTTTTAGTAAAAAATTGTTATCGAGGATTTTTTAGTAAAAAATTGTTATCGCGGATTTTTTAGTAAAAAATTGTTATCAAGGATTTTTTAGTATAAAATTGTTATCGAGGATTTTTTAAAAAAAATTATAAATCAAATTTAGTCAAATTTAGTATAAAATTTGTATCGATATTTTTTTAGTAAAATATTGTTATTTGTTAGTAAAAAATTGTTATCGTTAATTTTTTAGTAAAAAATTGTTATCGATAAGCTTTTAGTAAAAAATTGTTATCGATAAGTTTTTAGTAAAAAATTGTTATCGATAAGTTTTTAGTAAAAAATTGTTATCGATAAGTTTTTAGTAAACAATTGTTATCGATAAGTTTTTAGTAAAAAATTGCTATCTATAATTTTTTAAGTAAATAGTTGTTATTCATAGTTTTTTAGTAAACAATTTTTATCGATCATTTTTTAGTAAAAATTGTTATCGAAAATTTTTTAGTAAATAATTTTTATCGATAATTTTTTAATAAAAAATTGTTATCGAAAATTTTTTAGTAAAAAATTTTTATAGATAATTTTTTAGTAAAAAATTGTTATCGATAATTTTTTAGCAAAAAAATTGTTATGAGGATTTTTTAGTAAAAAATTGTTATCGAGGATTTTTTAGTAAACATTTTTATCGAAGATTTTTTAGTAAAAATTTTTATCGAAGATTTTTTAGTAAAAATTTGTATCGATAATTTTTTAGTAAAAAATTGTTATCGATAATTTTTTAGAAAAAATTGTTATGAGGATTTTTTAGTAAAAAATTGTTATCGAGGAATTTTTAGTAAAAAAATGTATAAATCAAATTTAGTCAAACATTTTTATCGATAACTTATAAGTGAAAAAAAATATCGATAACAGTTTTTAGTAAAAACAATAATTATCAAAATCTTTTTTAAACTGTTATCTATCATTTTTTTGTTAAAAAAAATTGTAACAGTGAAAAAAATTGGTATCGATAACAGTTTTTAGTGAATGAAATTTTATCGATTACAGTTTTTATTAAAAAAGCAGTCAATCTGACTCCAGATTGAAACAAACGATTACTTTTATTACTGAAATTGTAATAGGTTTCATCGCTGATGCAGTAACTTCTGGCACAGTGTAGGGTCTCCTCCTGTCTTCCATTTTTACATAACTGGCTGCAGCAATTCAAACCCCTAGCTAGCTCCTACTCCCTTAATACACCAAATTATTTTACACAAATACAACATATTATTTTAAAAAACATATAATTCTCATAATTAGTTAATTTCTTCAATTTCATTAAATTAACATATTTTATACTCTTTACTTTATGTTTGCATTTTTGCATTCATTTCATTAAATTTCATATTTTAAATGAATTCATGTATGCTCATCCAATTAGACAAATTGAAGTGATACCTGAATTTATTATTATTTTTAAAGCAGCTGTTAAAACAATTGAGTTTTTCTCTACTGCATCATCATCATCATCATAATATTTTCTACACTTTTATGCAAGTTTAAATATATATAAATGTAGGAAAGTATGTATATTAAATACCTTCAAGACATATACATACATCTAAGTATCTACAGCAAGTCTAGTACATACATACATATATGTAACTAAGTATAATTTAAAACAAATGACATAAAACGAATCATAAATGCTCTACTAAGCAAACAAGCCTTAATAAACCTTAAACTCAAAGCATGACTCTAGTTAAATTTCTTATTTATATTTTTGGTACTACAATTTCTGCTTTTAACAAGAATGTTATCTTAAAATCTAATTTGAAAAAGCAAAACCTCTTATTACAATCTAATTTGTTCATCTCTGGCTTCGTCACCACTAACATCACAAAAAATGTTCTTCGTTATCTACCTGCTGTAGCAAACTAAATATACCTTAACAATTTAGAGTGGTACAAAGGAAAATACAGACATTAGAGTTGGAAAAATATTTCTTTATAATAGTACTTATTATGTCTACAATATAAAAGGCACCTACCTCTATGTACGTACGTTCGAAGGTACACTGTACCTTAGTAAGTCCACATACTCTTGCATCAACTCTTATATATAAATATTACATACATACATCAAAAGGAAAATTTAAATAATTTATAGAAAAAAGCAAAAAAATAAAAAATAAAATAAAAATATTTATAAAATAAAGCAAAGTCAAGCTAAGAAATATGTACTATTATGGAGTAAACACATATATAAATAATTTTAAGTACGTATAATTGTCTATATGTTTGTACGAGTGTACCTACTAATGATATACATTAAATACGCCCTTGCATCATTATCAAAAGTGCATATAAAATGAAGAATCAGTCAGCAAAAGTACTTCACTTGTTTTTTTCTTCTATATTTCTTTTATGAACTCAAATAAAACTAAGGACCCGGTTTCAAGTGTTTAGATTAAACGTTATAATAATTTTCTTTCCTTATGAAAATATAAGAATTTTCAAGAACAGCATGTTTCACAGAGTAAGTTTAAGTAGCTTAAATTATTTTGGCCCAAAAAAATATTTTTAAACTCTTTTAAAGTATACTTTGGTGTAGGGCACATAAGATTCGGCATAGCCGAATATAGCTCTCTTACTTGTTTCCATTAAGTTTGTTTTCGTTTCCATTAGCCGCATAAACTTGGTTATCGATAAAAAATGTTTGCAGATTTTTATAATAATAATCATGTGATCGATAACTTTTTTTCTACAGAATAATTGTTATCCATAACTTTTTCACAATTTGCGACCCCACAAAGTATATATATTCTGGATAGTTATAGATAGCGAAGTCGATATTGCCATCTGTCCGTCTATATGTTGAAATCATCTTTCCGTAACCCCAAAATAACTTACAAACACGATTGATACATCAATATATCGTGAATTATGTCGGCTCGGTTGTTATTTAAAATCAGCCACAAATGGCTGAGATATAAGGAAAAAACGGAGACAATCTAGATTTTTGGCCCATTTTTTATCTATATCTGCATTACTAAGTCATTAATATAGACAATATGGATAACTAATGATAGATATTTCAAAATCCATTGCAGCGATGTATGTATATAAGGTTGTAGTAAGTTGGAGCAGTAATGGGTCAAAATCGGGAAAAATATTTTGTAACCCGAAAATTTTTTTCACCAAAAAAATTATTTTGTCATAATTTTTACAAATTTAAACAAAAATTTGAAAAAAAAAGTTTTTAAAATGTTTTTCTACAGAAAATTTTTTACCGATAACTTTTTTTTATATTAAGTTTGCTATCGATAACTTGTTTCAACAGATAATTATATCGATAAGAAATTTTCTAAAGAAAAAATTATGCATTATAACTATTTTTTAAAAAATTAAAAAAAAAAAAAATTGAAAAAAATTTAAAAAAAAACAAAAAAACTATTTCGCCAAAAAAATTTTTTTTTTTAATTTTGTTTGTATTTTAATGTATAATTTGGTGAAGGATATATAAGATTTAGCACAAAGGAATATAGCTCTCTTACTTGTTCTTGGTGATCTTTGTCTTCCTTTTCAAAATCATCACTTCGCATATGACGATTCGTTGGTACAAAATTGGACATTTTCGAAGCAAAAAAACATAGTTTTTTGCACTATAATGTTCAATAACTAATTGAGAATCAATTGCAGATACAGTGGCGGCAACTATTTTTTATCAACTGAATTTTAATTAATTTACTTCTTATTTAAACTGTTTGTTAAGCTTTCACTTTGAAACCGATACTTTTGTTCAACAACAGAAGCTAGAAAGGAAAATCAATTTTATTTATGCATTAAAGTAAAAAGTAAAAATGATTTTGTTAAATTATTAAAATCGTATAATTTTCTTGCTATACCCTCTTATATATAGGTATTATATAAGTAAAACAAAATGTTAACATACATTTAGAGATTTTTTTGCAGTTTTTATTGTTGGTTTTTTTTTCTCAACACACATGAACATACAAATCAGAAGATTTTGTTTTGGATTTACTTTTTTTGTTGATGATGTTGTTGTGTTTTGTTGTTAATACACAGGTAACCTGTAGTTTATTGTACCATTTTTTTCTGATGTTATGATTCCATTATATTGTACAAACTTTACAAATAAAAATACTTGCACCAAATTGAGGTTTTATTTATATGTTTTTTTTTTATATTGTAGATGAATAAAAAAAATGAATAAGTATAAAAATATGTTGATATATGTATGGGTATAGGTGTTTTATATAATTGCGTGATGCATTTTTAACATTTGTTCATTCACTTTATGTATGTTGTTGTGCCTCCTGCTTGCCTGAATGTATTTGTAGTGTATGTAGCACCCAGTTTGCCTGACTGACTCCATCCATGTCTGACTGCCAACTTGCATCATTTGTAATTATAAATTTTTAATGCTCATCTGCATATAAACATTTATTCAGATGTACATACATATGTATGGATATGTATGTCCGTATAGTGTTCAGTTGGATTTTTACCTTAACATATGTTTAACTTAACGTTAGTCTGTCTATATGTATATATTTGTAGATTTCCTTTTATTTAAATATGTTGCAATATGTTAGTTGTTGTGCTGCTATATAAATAAAATATAAAAAAAAAAATGTTTACAAACTTTCAAGTCAGTAAAGACAAAAAACATTAACGAAAAACCAAACGAAATGTGAAAAAAGTTCAAAAAACTTTTTTGTATTTCATTTTATTTTACTTTACTTTACTTCGCAGACCCGGTAGAAAAAGGTGCAATGAACTAAACGGTTTTTCTATGAGTTCGAATGAGTACATACGACTACGACTGTAGCCGCCGTACTACAACAAATTTTTATTGAATACTACTATTCTTAACCGCAATTTGAACAACTTTTATTGTTGCTGCTGTTGTAGATTTTATGCGAAAAAGCTTTTTATGCTGTAAGAATTGAATTTGTTGGTTTGTTTTCGTATGTATTGTATGATTTTTTGAAAACTACACTCAAAAAATATTTCCGTTGATATTTATACAATAATGATTAATGTTGTTGGGGAGATTTAAAAAAAAAATAAAATATGTTTCTTGTTTTCTTTTTAATATGTAACTATTATTTATAGTTATCTGGGGAAAAGAAAAGGGAAATGATATTTTAAACAAGTACAAGTAATATATTGTGGTTATAGTACAAAAATACAGTAACTACTGTAAATACGGGACATAAAACTGTAGAATATAATAGATATGAATTTCCAATATAAATAGTTAGCAGAATTATTCTCCAATTTCCATGAAGAAACGGATTTATGACATCTCGTTCCACAAGAAGTATCATATCTAAAAATCGAACGGAACATTTGAATATTTTTGAGGGGAAAAAGTTTATCGATAATATTTTTTTAAATAAAATTCTGTTTATAGATAACTTTCTTTATGGAAAATTTGTTATCGAAAAAATTATTTACAAAAAATTTTGTTTCGATGAGATTTTTTAGAGACAATTTGTATCGATTACAGATTTTAGATAAAATTTGTCTTCATAACATTTCTATAGAGAAAATTTGTTATCCATAATATTTTTTATAGAAAATTTATTATCGATAAATTTGTATACCCTTCACCATGAATTGCTTTGTTTGTAATTTCCACATTTTTCATTTGCGACCCCATAAAGTATATATATTCTGGATCGTTATAGATAGCGGAATCGATATAGCCATGTCCGTCTGTCCGTCCGTGTGTTGAAATCAACTTTCCGAAGCCCCAAATAACTTACATACACGATTCATACATCAATATCTCCGAAATTCTTCCGGCTCGGTCGCTATTTAAAATCGAGAAAATCGGTCCACAAATGGCTGAGATATAAGGCAAAAACTAGGACAACCTCGATTTTTGACCTATATCTGGATTACTAAATTATTAATATAGACAATATGGATATCTAATGATAGATATTTTAAAGACCTTTGCAACGACGTATATAAGACCATAGTAAGTTGGACATACAATGGGTCAAAATCGGAAAAAAATATTTTTTAACCCGTTATTTTTTTTTCATAACAAATCTTTTTTTGTCATAAATTCTTTTTCCAAAAAAATTAATTAAAGAAATTTTGAAAAAAAACTTTTTTTAAAAAAAATTAAAAAGCAATTTGGAAAAAAAAAATTTTAAAACATTAAAAAAGAAATTTTGTTTAAATAAAAATATTTAAAAAAAAAAATATTTTTATGTATAATTTGGTGAAGGGTATATAAGATTCGGCACAGCCGACTATAGCTCTCTTACTTGTTTAGAGAAATTTTGTCATTTTTATAGAAAACTTTTGATCTATAACATAAAAATTTGTTATCGATAGGTTTTTTCATAAAATTTCGTTATAGACAACAAATTTGCATAAAACATTCGTAATCCATAAGATCATTTACAGAAATTTTGTTATTGATAAACATTTGTAAAGAAAACTTATCGTCGATAACATTTTGTATAAAATATTTGTTATCGATAATCTTTTTTTCTAAAAAATGTTTTATCCATAACTTTTTTAAAGAAAACTTGTTATCGATAATATTTTTTCATAGAAAATTTGTTATCGGTAAAATTTTTTCCTATCGATAATATTTTTATCGTAGAAACTTGTTATCGATAACAGTTTTTCATAGAAAATTTGTTAGCGATGACAGTTTTTTCGTAGAAAATTTGTTATCGACGACATTTTTGACCGAAAATTTATTATTTTATATATAAAATTTCTAATCGATAACTTTTTTATATAAAATTTCCTGTCGGTAAGATTTTGTATATAAAATATATTTACGATACAATTTTTTTTTTTTTGAAAAGTTCTTGTCGATAACATTTTTTATAAAATATTTGTTATCGATAACATTTTTTCTAAAAAATGTGTTATCGATAACTTTTTTAGGGAAAATTTGTTATCGATAATATTTTTTCATAGAAAAATTTGTTATCGATGACAGTTTTTTCGTAGAAAATTTGTTATCGGTAAAATTTCTTCCGATCAATAATATTTTTATAGTAGAAACTTTGTTTTCGTTAACAGTTTTTCGTAGAAAATTTTTTATCGATGACCGTTTTTTCATAGAAAATTTGTTATCGATGACCGTTTTTCATAGAAAATTTGTTATCGATGACCGTTTTTTCATAGAAAATTTGTTATCGATATTTTTTTTTGGAAAAAATGTTTTTATCGATGACAATTCCTTAGAGAAAATTTGTTATCGATGAAACGTTTTAAATAAAATTTGTTAATGATTAAGTTATTTAATAGAAAATTTGTTATAGTTAAAATTTTTACAGAGAATTTGTTATCGCCAATATTTTTTTACAGAAAAGTTGTTGTCAATGAGAATTTCTTAATGATTTCTTTTTGTAGAAAATTTGTTATCGATAACTTAGAAACCAATTGTTATTAATAACTTTTTTTAAATTTTTTATCCATAACATTTTTATACTGTAAATTTGTTATCGATAACAATTCTTAAGATAAATTTGCTATCAATAACTTTTTAAGTCAAAATTTGTTATCGATAAAATATTTTACAGTTAGGGTATTCACACGGTAGTCATAAAATAATAACACGAAAAAATATGACTGCTGTGAGGTATTTAAAATTTGAGTCGGCTGATAAAAGAAAAAACAATTATCCTTCATCAAATTATAATGTAAAATAAAAATTATAAATATTTTTTAAAATTAAAAAAAAATAATTTTCATTACAAAATTTTTAAAAAAAATTAATTTGTTAGTGAAATTATTTTTTTGCCAAAATTTTTTTTTTTTTTAATAAAAAAGAAATTTAATTTTATTGAAACAAAATTTTTTTTTTGTGAAAAAAAATTCGATTAAAAAATAATTTTCCTGATTTTGACCCATTGTAAATCCGACTTACTATGATGTTATATACGTCGTTTTTTTTTTTGAAGTACAACAACAATTTTTTAAAATATTGTAAAAATTTAGTTCTTTATGACAATATGACTTGATAGCACACCGTGTGAATACCACAATTACATTGATATCCAGCAAATTTCTTTAGAGAAAATTTGTTATCGATACAAGTTTTTAAAAAAAAGAACTTGTTATTGATACCAGAAAAATTTTATAAATCACTTTTCATACTGAGGCACACAATACCTAAAAGTCTATTGAACTTATGGCATAAAATCGAAAACACTTGAAAACCACATTTTAAAATCAATAACAATTAAGTTATTATTTTAATTTTTAAATACTCACAACTACACTTACAAATTTTAATTGGTTTTTTAAAAATTTTCCAATAAAAACATCTAAGAGTTAAACCTATTTAAATAATAAAATATACACAATTATAAAGTACTACAGCTCTCTGACCACATGTATTTAATGCAATAAATAAAATTTAAGTTGTTTTCCTATTGGTTTACAATTTTATGAATAAATATTATAATTTGTGTTGTTTGGTTTTATTTTGTTTTTGGTTTTACTAAAGCTGCGTGTTTTTTTTTTATTTTTCGTTTTTTGTACACCCACGAAAACAATGTTCTTTGTTTATATTAAAAAGTATGCATAGTTTTATGCATAAATTGTGTATGCAAAAAGAAAACAAAAAATTAAAACAAAAATTCTTTAAGAATAATTTTGTATATACATATCTAGATGTAAGTATGTTTGTATGTATATAAACTTCCTGCAACTCTACAGTTTACTGGCTTAACTAGTAGTGAATATTCAAATCTGTTGTTTATTTAAAGAATGAATGAATGAATGCGAAATGTAGAGAAAACAAAAAATTTTGCTTACTACAATTAAATAACTTGATGAACTGTAAACAAAATAATAACAAAATAACAACTGAATATGAGCAAAGAATTTGTTATGGAATTTAAATAATAAATATGGATAGAAATTTGCACATTTTGAAAACACTTTGGCAAGGCGTTGAAGGGTGTTGAAAGATAACAGAATAAGTTTATTTAACATTATAATCGATTCAAATTAAATATTCTGTTTTGGCTAAATGTTTAAGAGTTTTTAGAAATAAGCTGCTTTTAAGTTTTAAGAAAAATCCTTAAAAAACATTTAATATTAAAAAAATATTTTAAATTACTTATTTACTTTCATTCCAACACTTAACGCTTGTAGTTCTTATTCTGTTTGAGAACATTAACCTTATGAAACACTCTACACAATATGACTGTGTTTAATCCCCTTTTGCACGTCTAATTCTGTTTATGTTTTCCTAAAGAGGTTAGACAGTTTTGTGGAATATTTTCAAACAGATTCTTTTTTCAAAAAATAAAAAATAACAAAAAAATAATATAAGCGGATAAAACAGAACATATATTTGGTTTATTACTTAACCTTTTAAAAAAAAGAACCAACTCCATTTTGTTCAATTCCAAAAGTTGTTGACACTTTTACAGTAGTAGCTACTTGTTGTTGCTATAAATCCAAAGACGAATAATGTAGCGTTACCATTTATAACGAATTATTTGAAAGCACGTAGAGTTCGTGAGGCATGAACAGACTAGAATTAGGTTTTGGTGACAAGGTTTGACTGACTAAAAACAAAATAAAAGAATACACATATAGTAATAGAATATGAGGTATGTATATAGAAAACATACATTCAATACAGTTTCTTAACGGTAAATTTACTATAATAAAAAGGCAACAAGTTGGCTATAACTATTGTACATTTAGTCAAAAAATATAAATTGTGTACATACAACACACAAATAATAAACAACAATAAAATTGACTTACTACACAAAATGAACAGAAAAAAAAGAAAGTTTTGAAAAGAAAACGTGCTTTTTTACTGCAATTTCCTCAGATATTTTTTTTTCAACATTGTCTGTTTCCATTTTCTAGTTTGTGGAAGACACCACAAATATGACGTTTGAATTTCAATAATTTTTTTATTGCTAACAATACCAAATAACTAAGTAACAATGATGAATCATGATTGAATGAATGAATTTCATGATAGTATTTATAGAAGAAAATTAAAGAAAAAAATGTGAGTCAGTCGAAAAGTTTATAAATTGCAAGGTGTTTATTTGAAAAATGAGCAAATAAATGAACTTTTTATCATGTGTTAGGGTGTGCAGAAATAATAACTTAAAGCTAAATATTTGATAAGATCTTTATAAATAAATTTATATTTTTATTTTATTTTAGGGCAAAAACAAATAGGATTCATAAAGATTAGAACTTATCTGAAACTAGCCATATAACACAACTTTTCAAACAGAAAATCACACGGAAAAGCTTATGGAACAGCTTCGGAGAAGTTTAGTTTGCTTTGAGATGTGTCAACACGTAGATATAAGAATAGATTTTGATAAAAAATAAACGTTTCTATAAAAAAAAATTTATTTATAGAATTTTTCAATAGATACAGTTAAATCTTGAGAATCGATAACAATTTTGTCTATAGACAAATTTTCCAATGAAAAAAATTATCGATAACAAATTTTCTGTAGAAATAAGTTATCGATAACAAATTTTCTGAAGAAAAAAGTTATCGATAGCAAATTTTCTATAGAAAATAGTTATCGATAACAAATTTTCTATAGAAAAAAGTTATCGATGACAAATTCTCTAAAGAAAAAAGATATCGATAGCAAATTTTCTATAGAAAAACGTTATCGATAGCAAATTTTCTATAGCAAAAAGTTATCGATAACAAATTCTCTGAAGAAAACAGTTATCGATAACAAATTCTCTAAAGAAAAAAGATATCGATAGCAAATTTTCTATAGAAAAACGTTATCGATAACAAATTTTCTATAGCAAAAAGTTATCGATAACAAATTCTCTGAAGAAAAAAGTTATCGATAACAAATTCCCTAAAGAAAAAAGTTATCGATAGCACATTTTCTATAGAAAAAAGTTATCGATAATAAATTTTCTATAGCAAAAAGTTATCGATAACAAATTCTCTAAAGAAAAAAGTTATCGATAGCAAATTTTCTATAGTAAAAACTTATCGATAACAAATTTACTGTAAAAAAGTTATCGATATCAAATTTTCAATAGAAAAAAGTAATCGATAAAAAATTTTCTATAGAAAAAAATAATCGATAACAAATTCTCTGAAGAAAAAAAATATCGATAACAAATACTCTAAAGAAAAAAGTCATCGATAACAAATTTTCCATAGAAAAAAGTTATCGATAATAAATTTTCTATAGTAAAAACTTATCGATAACAAATTTTCTGTAAGAAAGTTATCGATATCAAATTTTCAATAGAAAAAAGTATCGATAACAAATTTTCTATAGCAAAAAGATATCGATAAAAAATTTTCTATAGAAAAAAATAATCGATAACTAATTCTCTGAAGAAAAAAGTTATCGATAACAAATTCTCTAAAGAAAAAGTCATCGATAACAAATTTTCCATAGAAAAAAGTTATCGATAACAAATTTTCTTTAAAAAAAGTTATCGATAACAGATTTTCTATAGTAAAAGGTTGTCAATAACTAATTCTCTATAGAACATTTTTCATCGATATAATTTTATATAGAAAATGTTTTTATTTCTAAATGAAATTTAACTTTTTTTTATAGAAAAAATTTGTTATCGACAATTTTTTATAAAGAAAATTTGTTATCAATAACTTTTTACAGAAAATTTGTTGTCGATAACTTGTTATAAAGAAAATTTGTTATCGATAATTTTTTCCTATAGAAAATGTGCTATCGATAAATTTTTTCTCTAGGAAATTTTGTGTAGAAAATGTGTTATCGCTACAATTTTGTGTAGAAAATTTGTTATCGAATCTACTTGCTATGGAATATTTATTTTCGATACTATTTCCTATATAAAATTTGTAATCGATAACTTTTTTCCATAGAAAAGTTAATATCAATATAAATGCTTTATAGAAATGTTATAATCGCTACAATATTTCTATAGAAAAGTTGATATCGGTAACTGTTTTCTATAGATCTAATAAACTTTTAAATACTTTCTAAAAATCTTTGCAAAAATTGATTATGAGTCATCCAATTTATTTCACATTTTCTACAAATACTCATAATTAGAATTAATTTTTATGGCTTTCTCTAAAAAAAACAACAACACTTGCATTAACACATACATATGTTCTCATTTAATTTTCTTAACTCAAGCTAGATATTTAAATTTCAACAGATAATTGATCTTGACTATTTACTGCTGACTCTGACTCACTTAACAACAAAATTAGTAATTTTTTATAGCAAAAAATATATAAAACTAAGAAAATACTGAATGCCATTTAAAAAAACAATAAATGTTTCTTTTTAAATGCCATTCAGTATTTTTTTTTCTTAATTTTGTTTATATAAACAATTTTTCGCTATGAAAAAAAAAACAATTTTCAACAAATTATCATAAATACCTTATTGTTTACAATGTGACTACGAGTAGATAAATATAAGTATTTAATTTATTTTTTTCATATTTATCACAATTATATTTGACGTCATCTTCAGAGTACAAGTATGACACAGATAAGCAGTTCGTTTATAATAAAAAAAGGCTGTTAAATACAAATATAAATTACTAGCTAAATCCAACTTTTAAACGAAGTTTATTTAGTAGTGTCTCTTTTTTAATTTATTATTCAGTTGTTTCATTCACACACAATTAGCTTTGGTTTTGTTGAGTGTGTTTTCCCCTCTCCTCCTCAATTTGAAATTGTATGCACTTGTAATCGCACAGAGATACATAATAACACAATTGCAGTTTTATTATTATTATTATAATAATAATAAACATAATAACAACCACAGATGTAAACTAGGCAGAGATACACAGATACATTTCCATACACCGATCCATATGACACAGTAGTTGTACTCCTATGTATGTTGTATTGTAATGTTTTGTATCATTACTCATTGCAATTTATCATAATTTTCTGTAACTGTATACATGCTTGTAAATTTTATAAATATGTTTGTGTATGTTTATATAGATATTTATATATGTATGTATAAATACGTATGTATATATATATGTATAACCCAGTTTGTCAGGTTAATCACCTGCTAAAACTATTGTAGCGTAATTTAATTGCTGTTATCAAAACAAAAACAATACACCAAAAATAACAATAATAATAATCACCAAATTTATTTAACCCCAAAATAAGTGTAAACAAAAAGTTGTTTTTGTTTTAATAATTGGTTACCCAGCAACTTTTTCAAAGTTAAAATTTCATTCATAAGGAAATTTATTTAGCAAGCTAATTTAACATTATTGGTCTGTAATTGAAGCCTATATGAATAAAAACGTGATACTTAATTGTAGAGAATTCCATCTCGATTTAAGTGATTAATGAGAATAGTGTGATATTAGGAATAGCTACAGTCAAATATGGACCGAATCCCACATTATTTGTCTAGTTTATGCAATAAAAAATATGGCTTTAGGAGAATGTAGTTTTAATAACAAACCGATCCTTATATGAGGATAGAAATATTGTATCCATTGTGACCTCGCTTATCATGAATGATAATTCTTAAATTTAAAGTTCGTTATCATCAGCTTGAGGTTTAACATTTAATATAAAAGGTATCTTCGAACTGCGGGTTAGTCAACAATTTTTCTATATCAAATTTCCAAAATGTCATTAATAATAACACAGGGCAACAAAATCGAAAAAATTTTAGAGGCTTTTTAAACCACTACACAAATTTGATATATTGTGGTTGCAGTTATACAAATATGGTCCAAATTTAAAATTTTATGGAGAGTTTTTTATTTAAAAAAATTTTAAGTAAAATTATAAATTATTGTAGATGTTTCTACACATAATTAATAATTACTCAAAAACGGTTAGTCCGATATTATTAAAGTGAACTTAGAAAAGTTGAGATTTACATAACATTTCATCCCTTTATATATTGCATTTCTAGCGGTTCAGTAGTTTCGGAGTTATAATAACAAATTGAAGAAAAAAATAAAATTTTTACGAGACAATAGCTATTTTTTTTTGTTTTAAAAAAATCATAAAAAATCGAAAACGGCAGAAATTGTTTAGATTTATTACTTTATCGCAAAGCCAAATGTAGTAGGAATAAAATGAGCTATCGATCATAAAAATCGATGGATTCTTTTCGAATGTATTCACAATTAAGTGAATAAGCTCATTTTCACAAAATTTAATTTTTTTTTTGATATACATAAAATTGAGTATTTAATGTTCTTCTTTCGATTAATAGAATATTGAAAACATTTTGCCCATGCTATGTACAAATTTTAACATATATATTCCAATTCAATCGGCTCAGTAGTTTCGGGGTTATAATAACAAATTGAAGCAAAAAAAATATTTTTTACTGGAAAATAGAAAATTTTTTTGTTTTAAAAAAATCATGAAAAATCTAAAACGGAGGAAATTATTCAGGTTTATTATTTTATCCCAAAGACACATATAATAGAAACAAAATGAGATATCGATCATAAAAATCGATTGATTCTTTTCGAATTTATTCACAATTAATTGAATTCGCTCATTTTCACAAAATTTTATTTTTTTTTTGATATACATAAAATTGAGTATTTAATGTTCTTCTTTCGATTAATTGAATATTGAAAACATTTTGCGCATGCTATGTACAAATTTTCACATATATATTCCAATTCAATCGGCTCAGTAGTTTTGGGGTTATAATAACAATTTGAAGCAAAAAATATATTTTTTACGTGAAAATAGCAAATTTTTTTTTGTTTTAAAAACATCATGAAAAATCGAAAACGGCAAAAATTGTTCAGACTTATTATTTTATCCAAAAGCCACATATAATAGAAACAAAATGAGATATTGATCATAAAAATGGATGGATAATTTTCGAATGTATTCACAATTAATTGAATTCGCTCATTTTCACAAAATTTTTTATTTTTTTTTGATATACATAAAATTGACTATTTAATGTTCTTCTTTCGATTAATTGAATATTGAAAACTTTTTGCCCATGCTATGTACAAATTTCCACATATATATTCTAATTCAATCGGCTCAGTAGTTTCGGGGTTATAATAACAATTTGAAGCAAAAATATATTTTTTACGTGAAAATAGCAATGTTTTTTTTTTTTAAAAAAATCATGAAAAATTGAAATCGGCAGAAATTGTTCAGATTTATTGCATTGTAGCAAAGCCACATATAATAGAAACAAAATGAGATATTGGTGATAAAAATCGATGGATTCTTTTCGAATATATTCACAATTAAGTGAATTTGCTCATTTTCACAAAATTTTATGTGATTTCAGTTTGGTCTGTCATTTCGCTATATATTTTCCAAATTACAAAACCTGCCAAGTAATAAGTTAAAATACTACTGTGTAAGTAGTGCAAAGTAAATTACCATGATAACCCATTTCTTGGTAATGAACGATTTTGATTTTATTTCAGTGAACACGTGTAATTCATATTGTGCTGGGTTATTTAGGGGCAACAAATGAACTGTTTAAGTTACAGCAGACAAAACTAAATTTGTTTTTATTTTTTATATTTTAACGATAAGATAACAACTCGTTATCGTTGAAAAACTGCTGTATTGGTATTAATTTGTTTTATTTCAATTATAATCAAATAAATATCTATAATTGGGGTGCAACAAAACTTTAACAATTTGTTTTGTATTGATTTTATTAAAACGAAAATTCGATAATGAAAACTAAAGTTAAGCTAAGCAAATAGTATTTAATAAATAAAATATAATTAAACTGCAGTAGTTTCACAAAAATGTTTTAATTAATCTATATATATCAATCTATACTGTGCTTACCAGATTTCATCTAGATAAAACAAATAAAGAACAGGTTTTAATAAAGAAGTATTAGTTTATAGTTTACACCTACTAAATATACATGACGCTATCAGTGCAAAAGTGGTGTAACTCCAAACTATTTATTTAGTGGTTTATTTAACTTACACCACTTTAACTACATTACTTTGTTATATTATGCTCTGTACAAAAACGATTTTCTCAGCTCCATCTGCTTTAGAATACCGAAAGGTAGCTTACCCCACTTTTGTATTGATATTGGTAATGTAAGGTCTATATGAGCAGCCGCAGAATAAAAGGTACTTTTTCGAATTTTTTTACAAATTGATTTTTTGGTATTTTTATAATATTTGGGTAGAAATCTTCTAGAAAAAATTAATTTCCCACAATTTTTAAAATTTCAAAAAAGTACCTTTTGTTCTGCGGCTCCTCATGTGTAATACCAGAACAGCAAGCAAACAAAAATGAGGGTTACACCACTTTTGCGCTGATGGCATCATATACACTTTTCCACTCCACTTTTCATTTGAAATTAGGTCATTTTATAGTTGGAAAATTTGTTAATAATTCGAGTATTCTTTTAAGCTTAATTTTGATCTATTATTCAATTTAATTAATTTCTGTGTATCGAACGATCGTTTTTACCACTGCCTCTTCTACTTCCATACTTTTATTCTATTTTGATAATACACCGTTTTAACATTCACCTAAATTTGGGTTCCCTTTAGGCCAAAAGCTCATACATTTGTTGTTTCAATGAGTTGTGTTGCCGGCTTTTATGCTTTCAAGTCTAACCAATATCCATTATGTATGAATATTCTTATCAAATAATTAAATTTAGCGAAATTAACACGCAAATGCGTGACATGGTTTTATTTATGTTTAAACATGAATTAACGTTTACAAGAAACAGGCCTCAATTAAAAAACTTCTTTTGCTGAATAGAATTTCCCTAGAAAGTGAATAAACTTTTGTGGCATATTTAAGCCGCCAAAGTAACAACTTATTTTATGATATGAAGTTTATGAAGTTAAAGTTGTTAAATTAATTTACCTAGATCAACATGTACCCTCAAAAGACGGCTTAAGTCAAGCCACAAAACAAATTTCATGTCAATTCATAAAACCCTCACATAAATCAACACAAACTAGGCCCATCAAGTAAATATTTCTCATCAAGTGGTTTTGTATGTTTGGATTTGTAAATTGTAAATTTACAAATTAAAGACTTTAATCTCTGTAATTTATGTATTTGACCAGACAACACCCATATGGAAAAAAATACCACTGAAAAAAAGAAAGCTTTTTTTTAAAAAAAAATTAGTCGTTACTTTTTTTCTCTCTTAAGATCCGTTAATATATATTTAACACTAACACTCTTTTAAACATTCACACAAAAATACTTATATGTATCTGTGTATACCAAAACCTAGATACAACATCTTTAAATGTTTGTTTTTATAGACAATATTGTCATGTATGAGTAAATCTTAAACGTAAGAGGGTTTAACGCTTGAAAAATGTTTGTTTATTTTTTTAAAAGATAGTATTTTATTGTTTCTATTTTTTCCCTCTTTTTTGTTTTAATATAAAATTTATGTAGGCATTTTTGTATGTGGCTCTCTGTATGAATTCTATCACTTGTTTAAAATAAAAATGTCTGTTTAAAAAAAACTACATAAAAACTACGAGTTTTTATTATTGTGGATGTGAAAAAACTAAATAAATAAATATTTTATGAATCCCAGAGCTGTGTTACTAAATGAAGGCAATTAATTAATGAAAATACAAAAAAACCGGTTAAATATTGTACGATTTTATGTATTTTTGTTTAGAAAATAAAAAAATTATATGTCGTGTATTTGAAAAAGAAAAACACTTGTTATTATTTGTACACCCTTCACCATGAAAATATACAAAAAAGTCAGTTTGTCAGTCCGTTTGTAATTTCATAATTTTTATATAAAATGTATATATTTTGAATCGTTATATATAGCTGAGTCGATATAGCCATGTCTGTCTGTATATTGAAATAAAATTTCCGTAGCCCCCAAATAACTTATATACATGAGTTATATCTGAATATATCCGCTATATTCCCTGTTCGGTTACTATTTAATATCGAGAAAATCGACTCACAAATGGCTGAGATATGAACAAAAAACCCGACTGCCTCGATTTTTATATATTTTTATCTCTATGTGGATTACAATATGGATATCAAATGATAGATATGTGAAATACCTTTCCAAAAATGTATAATATAACGTCGCAGCAGTTCGGACATAAAATGGTTTAAAATCGGGAACAAAATTTTTGAACCCGAGTTTTTTTCACCAAAAATAATTTAATTTTTTTACCATGTTTTTACTGGAAAAAAAATGTTTCGATTTTTTTTTTAAATTTTAAAGATTTTTGTTACTTATGTTTTTGAACTTTTTTATTTTCTTTGAATTACATAGTTCAACACGAAAAAAATAACCATATATGGACATCACTACGTGATAAAAGACCCCAGTCTCCCATTTTTGCCCAAAGTCATGCATTTTTTATGGGTTCCCAAAGATTTGGGGCCTCTTTGTCATTTTTGCAGAAAAGTGTTAATTTTCTCAGGGTCATATCTTGCAAACAGTTTGGAATTTTGATTTACTCTCTGAAGCTAGGTTATAGCCCTTGTCATAAAGAACAAAAATTGTGAAAAATTATCTTCAATATCAAAATCGCAAAAAACATAAAAAAAAAATTTTTAATCTTTTATCACGTAGTGGTGTCCGTATATGGTTATATTTCCATAACTCAAAAAATTACACACAGTGGCCCATAATCATAGTCAGAAATAAAGTATATTTTAATAGAAATAAAGTCGTCTTTACTTAAGAGTGGATTTTAGGTCTACCATAGACAAGTTAAAGTATATTTTTGACGTTAAAGTCGACTGTAAATATAAAACAAGCTGAAGCTGTTATTAACTCATTTAACAACAGCATCAGGTGTTCTTCGCCATGTAAAAAAGAACGGCAAAAAGTAAAAAAAATTATGTTACAAGAATTTGGGAGAGATTTTGCAATTATTGAACAGTTATCAATAAAATTAGAACCAAAATATTCTAAATATGATATTAATCTTATCTTTTCCATTTTTCCACCACAAAAAACTTTTTTTCTTTAGTTGTCCCAGATACTTTTATTGTTTACCTTTTTTGGTTTTATGTTTTAATTTTCTATGTCAGCTGTTCAGCGGTGCCACTTGTCTGTATTTCGTTGTTTATTGTATGAAAACATTTTCAACATTTGAGGTGACACCCAGTTAAAGTCGGTTCAATTTAAAACATACTTTAATTTTGACTATAGTTGGGAAATAATATAAAGCGGGTTTTTAATTTAAAGTTGTTTTTAAAAAGAACCGACTTTAATGTTTGACTATGATTATGGGCCAGTGTTTTTAAAGACTAATTATTATAAATGATCTTGAGCCAAATTAAAAAATTTATTTTCAAAATATTTTCAATCGTTATCTTAAAGTGTGTTCAAAATTCGGCACAGCCGGAATATAGTTTTCGTACTTGTTTTTTTTTCAAAATTAGTTTTTAGTTTTATTTGTATTGTATTTAGTTTGTTGTCAGAGTCAATAACCTGTAAGAGGATTTATTGAAATTGCCAGTTATCTTAATCCTTTGCTTAGACATTTAGCAGTTTATAGTTTTAATTACTTTCATTTTGTGTATTTGGTTTTATGTGTAATCCTTCAATTGCAGAGAGAGAGAAGTAAGAGTAGGCGGGTTTAGTTGAAGGAAATGTTAAGTGAATGATTTGAAACAGCTGTTGAATATTTTGTATAATGTAAAAGATTATTATTTTCAAAACTAGTTTCATTTCATTTCAATACATACACAGAGAAAACAGATTCGTGATAGCAACCGAATTTGTTGCCAATCGAATGATTCTGTCTTAGTGACCGAATTTTACAGTTGTGGCTACAATATTTTGGAAGGGCAACTAAAGTTTGGTTGCCTCAACTGAAATTTTTCTTTATCAACTGACTTTCTGTTGTTAGAACTGAAAAATTATATGTGTGCAACCGAATCATTCGATTGGCAACAAATTCGGTTGCTATCACGAATCTGTTTTCTCTGTGTAATATCATAATTCGAACATGATTATAAAAGTGCTATATTCAGGCATTTTAAAAGGCACAAAATGGTTTACGCTTTAAATATCTCTAATGAGTAGGGGTATAGACTGGCCAGGTCACATTATATTATGATTGATAAACAATATAATAATCTATCTTACTCCTTGGAGTATCTGCGCCATTCCTACCACTATTCGATACATTCACTTTATGATTTATTTAAAATAATCATTATTTCCCACTAAACTTTTATGAGTTAGTATACAAGGGGGCACATGCACCACTGGGGCATACTAAGGTATGATTGATATCCATTAAACATAGCAATGATCATATTCCTTATATGTGTTAAACAAATGTATGACTAACGCAATATTTGGAGATGAAACCTAATACCTCTTTGGTCTAGACTAAAATTCTTCTGTATAAAGTCATGTTGAAATTTTTTTTAAATTCAGATGTCATATAATTTAATGAACGATACGCTCAGATTATTGCCTTTAAGATAAATGATCATTCATTTAAGGAATACGGAAGAAAGTCTCAGTTTGCCCAATATTAATGAATAGTAGGACTGAGCCCAAAATGAATCTTTGCAGGACTGGAATTCGAAAAGATTCAGATTGATGTAACTAGAATTAAGTCAAAATTTTTTGGGTAAAATATGAGGGATTTGCAATAGGTAGCGTATCTTTTGAACGAGATTTTTGTTTTTAATAACTAATAATATGTAATTTTGAAGGGTACATATCTGTCATTTATTCTCCTTTAGCTATTGAACATTATAGTTAAAACAACAAAGTTTTTTTTTGCTTCGAAAATGCCGAATTTTGTGCTAAAAAAGCGTCATTTGCGAAAGGTTTTGCTTTACAACGATTGCTCACCAAAGCTTATGGTGAATGTGATCCATCGGTTTCAATGTGCGAGAGATGGTTTGTGCGGTTCAGTAGTGGTGATTTTTACACTGAAGACAAAGATCTCCCAGGCCAGACAAAGAAGTTTGAAGACTATCTATTATGAGCTGCTGAAATCGGACCAGACAGAAATATGATCACAGGGAACCGGTACCGAATGCAACTGATTCGTTGAAAGCGAGCATTGACCGAAAAATGCCCAGAATATGCGGCCAGACATGAAACCGTAATATTCCATCACGCACATGTTGCAATACCTATTGAAAAGTTTTAGAATTAAGTGGTTGGGTAGTTTTGCCTCACCCGCTTTATAATTCTGATCGTGCACCTTCCGCCTACTATTTGTTTCGCTGGATGCTGAAAACATTATCTAAAGAGCTTTATTTAAAACTTTGACATCTTTGGCGACCCCAACTGAAATTTTCCGGTAAACATTTTCGTAGAATATTTTAATTCTTAACTATCATTTTTAACCTTCGCTTTACCAAAGGTTTTTTTATGTACATGGTTTACCAATACCCGCCCGGGTGGTACTGCACTTTTATGCATATATGCGACGAACAAAATTGTAAAAAACCCAAAAAAAAAACTCATAAAAAGTTTAAAATGATTTTAATAAATTCAACAGAACTCTAAAATTTGTTCAGTGAGTCTTAATTTCATTTCAATCGAAACAAAATTAAAAAAATTATTAAACTACTACTAAAGCGAAGGTTAAAGGATTTTTTTTTTATTTTCTCGAAAAAAAGGGTCATATTGACCCCTAAAGAGTGAAGATAGGGGTTAAAATCTTCCACAAAAATATATTGATTCCTATGGTTCCAGGTTGGAACAAAGGGCCGTAACCAAATTCTTCCATCGGGATCTGTCCTGTGCCATTAGTTTAATCTCAGACCAAGTTTTTCCTGTTCTGATAGTTTCGGATTCTAATTGCCTTCTCCAAGTGTTAGCGGGTCTTCCTCTTCTTCTGCTGCCTTGAGGGTTCCAGTCAATTGCCATTTTTGATATATCATCATGAGGTCTTCTCAAAATATGGCCAACCCAGCTCCATTTCCTCCTTGCAATTTCCATGCGGATTGGTGTTTCGTCTGCTATTTGCCAGAGGTCCCTGTTGGAAACTACGTTTGGCCAAAATATTCGCAATATTTTGCGCAAGCAAGCAAAATATTCCCACAATATAACACTGACAATTAGAATTTTTTCAGACATTAACTTACAACATTTTTTTTAGCTAGTATAATGCTCCCTTCGATTAAGCAAATTATTCCCACAATATAACTCTGACAATTAGAATTTTTTCAGACATTAACTTACAACATTTTTTTCAGCTAGTATAATGCACCCTTCGATCAAAAAATTAAAACTTTGACCCACTGTTAAGTTTATTCCACAACACGTCCTTTCAGAATTATAGGGTCGCTATTCTGTTCCAATGAAAAAGTCTCAATTTGTTGGACAGTGAAATTTCTTAAACGTGTATTTTGAAGTCTCTCAGCGGGAGCAAGGTTTTGATTTTAGACCCATACTTTCTTTTGGTAATTTTGTGGAGATTCCGATTGCTTTACGCCTGTCACGTTTTTTCACGCCCGAACAAATTGACCCACCCTAATATATATTGTACAGATGTTTCAAAATAAATGCTAAAACTTTAGAAAATGTTCGCATGTTTAAGTCATACACCCAATAAATGCTTCTATTTTAGAGATTATTGAAAAAATATTTTTAGATTTGGCAACGCTGTTGAAAAATTTTAAATTGAATATTAATTTTTAAGCATATATGCAAATACTTCTTCAACAAAACTTCATTTAGTTATCGATTTGATTGATATATTTTAAAAAGTGTTTACAAAATATTACACACAATAATACTGCTAAATAAACAATATTTTTTAATATTATTAAATATTAATAATAAAAAAGGCTCTTAAAACAAATATGAATTTAACCCACTTACAGCAGCTTTAATCGGCAAACATAAGAGGGTTAAACAAATATAAACAAGTGATGATTATTTAAATTAAAACCACATATAAAATCGATATTTGTTTAATAATTTTTAAAACAACAATTTAATTAAATAAAATTTAAAACAAAATAGTAAGGAAAATTAAACAAAGCCATGCTGGTGAATATTGTGAAATATTTGTTTAATTTTTTCTCTTACTTTCTTTATAAAATTTTCTTTTATTTTATTTATACGGGTAACAATAATCCATTATAAATATATTTATTTGTTAGCATATTGACATTTTTGTTCTAATGCTTTTGTTTTAATTTTGTTTAACTGCCACAATGACTAACAGGCTAACTGACTGGCTGGAAGTCTGTCTGTTTATATATTTTGTTTGTTAGTTTGTTTGCCTTTTATTTTTACCAATTGTAATTATTGGTATTTGATGGATTAGCTTGTTAGTGTTTTCATATGTGGTAAACCCCTAAACAAATGTTGTGTGTGGATTACAACAGAAACAAACAAAGAAGAAAATCTATGCCAAACTACAAAATATATAGACAAACAAAGTATCAACTATATTGACAATATAGAGGGATACATGTACTTAACAGATGTCAAATTCATAAAACCATCATCTATATTAAGTCATGTAACAATTTGATTTTATTTTATATAGAAATATATTTGCAATAGCTATACAAAGTCATATGTTACAAATTACTTTTATATATGGAAAACCATTATTCTATGTTACATTAGATTTTCTATAGACTTTTAAACAACCTGTATATTGAAATATTGTGAGGTGTCATTGTATGTTTCTGGTGGTGTCACTGTAACAAAACCTCTGTACTAAATACAACAGAGTATAAATAGTGACCGGCTAAATTAAACAGGAATATGTGATGTATGGAATATATATATTTGTATAGGGTGTAATAACTAGTTATACACCATTTCCAATAAATACATTTGGTGTTAAATGATAGTCACACCAAACCAAACATTGTCAACATATGTCATGCTTGGCATGTCTTACGATGTCGAACCCAGCACAAGTAAAATCTATCATCATTTTAATAAAGAAATATACAGGAATTCAGATAAAATACATGCTAAACCACAGTGAAAAACAATTCAAAACATGCTACTGTACTTTAAATCATCAACAGCAGCTATTATTCATTATGACATTTGTTGCGTTGCAATGGCATAGCAAGACAATGAATTTGAGTTGGCATAGAAAAGCACAAACCTTGTGTTTGACTGGTCATACCACAGCAGAGCGTGATAACAGTATTTATCGAAGATCTGTTCAGAATTTTGTCTTTTACAGGCCTTTATTAAGTGACTACTTGTTGTCAGAACTTTTTTAAATGTTAGGAACATATGTTAAAGGCTGGCATTATCTGTGATTCAATAACTATTACACGATAATACGATGCTGTATATGAAAATAACAATTCATGGAAATTGTGTTAATTTTCACATTTCAAAATAACTATTGCACATTGAGTTTGAGTACAACATAATTTTATATAGTTTTATTTAAATTTAGTTTTGTGTAAAATGTCTGCAATCAGTGTAGTCCGGTGGTTGTACATTTGACATGACAATAGTTGAGGGAACCAAAACAGCGTTAAAATACTTGACAGTCATTAAAACTAATGAACTCTCACCAGAGAGTACATGGTAACAAATAACAGCAACAACGAAAACAACAACAACAACAAGATAAATAAATAAGTTAAATAAATAACAACAAAATCTGAATTAACAGCTGAAACAGAAACAACAAATGTTGGCACACACAAAATTGTTCAATACCAACAACAGCAACATCCAAAATAACAACATTTTACAACTTTAATTAGAAAGTTTTGTTGTTGAAATTTTCTCTTAGCGAAAACAAAGTGTTGCAAATTCATTTAAATTATATATATTTTCGCTATTTTGCTGTTGTAGTCTTGTTATCTGCTAAATGAATTTTGTAATATTTCATTTATTTTATTGTTTTAAATATTCCACTAACAAAAATTAAACTTTTATTAAATTTTATAATATAATTATAATTTTATTTCTACTTTTCATTGCAGGTAATTGTCAACAATTGTTCAAAAAATATTTTAACTATTAAGAGGAAATGGTAAATATTAAATATTTAAATTAAATGTGGATAATTAAGTAAAGACAGACAGACATTAATGAAATTATGTAGATATTTTATCATGAACAATATTAAATGGAAAAGTGAGCATAAGAAATTTAAGGTAAATAATGCTAAAGGTTGGGAATTTATACAAACATTATTTTAAATACTAAGTATGCCTACAAAACTGAAAATGACAAATTTTCCTAAAATTATAACTAGAATTTTACAATTACACTCGTTTCTACATTAATTACCATTTACACACATACAGATTTTGTGTAAATTATTGTTGTTTTCAACTTTCAACATACTTACTTGTAGACTAAAGGCTTATACAAGAATATATTCAGCAAAACAAAATGGTTATACTTACTTAAAAGGCAGTGTCCCTCTATCCGATGGGAACATTGCGGAAGTTTCAGTTGAGCCTGTTGAAGTCTCAATTCTCATAAACCAGGATAGAATGAAATGGGCCCTGCGTAGCTTTGACCCATCTATATCACCGGGTAATCACTAGATGGTATCACTCCGGCTGACCTGCAATAGAATGAGGATCTAGTTATACCCTACTTGACTCGTATTTAGTCTTCCAGCTCAGCTTGGTCATATATTCCGGAGTCGTGGACCAGATGGATTTTCATACTAGACCGAAAGACTTTAGGCCTATTAGTCTATCGTCCTTCCTTTTGAAGACCATGTAAAGGATAATCGATCCACATCTTCATTCATCGTTTGATCCAACCCGACTTTCTATGTCTCAGCATGCTTACATGAAGGGTAGATCTGTTGAGACCGCTCTAAACTCACTTGTGGGATTTGTAGAAACAGCACTCAAGCACAAGGAATATGCATTGGTGGCCTTTTGGGATATTGAAGGAGCCTTTAACAATGTGATGCAAGAGACGAATCTTTCGGCTTTGGGGGGACTTGATAGAGATCAGTTTATTATATGCTTCATAAGTAGACTTCTGACAAATAGAGTCATTATTTCTTGTATGGAGACTGCTACTATTTATACCCTACACCACCATAGTGGGGAGGGTATTATGCGTTTGTGCAGATGTTTGTAACGCCCAAAAATATTAGTCTAACACCCACCTTAAAGTATACCGATCGACTTAGAATCACTTTCTGAGTCGATTAAACGATGTCCGTCCGTCCGTCCGTCTGGTTGGCTGGCTGGCTGTCCATGTAAACCTTGTGCGCAGAGTACAGGTCGCAATTTTGAAGATATTTCGATCAAATTTGGTACATATTACTTTTACCCAAGGACAAAGCCTATTGAAACTGGCTGAAATCGGTCCATTATTTCACCTAGCCCCCATACAAATGTCCTCTCGAAATTGGACTTTATCGGTCATAAATGTATAATTTATCTATGTATCTACACAAATTTCGTTCCAAATAAGTTTTATATATACAAAATTCATGTCACCAAATTTTGTTACGATCGGTCCATAATTAGTCATAGCTCCCATATAGACCCGCTTCCGAAAATCACTTTAAAGTGCATAAATCGCTTAAAAATTTTGGTATACACACAAAATTCAACATAGTTAACTTTAATATAGACATAAATCACACGACCTAATTTTATGGTGATCGGTCCATAATTGGTCATAGCTCCGATATAAGACCCACTTCCAAAAATCACTCAAAAATATAAATTATTGATATTTTAAAAGAAAAATATTTTTACTCATTTACTTGGTGTAGGGTATTATATGGTCGGGCTTGACCGACCATACTTTCTTACTTGTTTTAGATTACCGAATCGGTGGACTCCGCAGGTAGGGGTTTTATCGTCACTCCTGTGGAATCTTGCCATTGCTTATTAAATTAGACTCCATGAAGTACAAAATTGTCGCGTATTCTTATGATGTTGCTGTGGCTGTTTATTGACACATTCTCACAATGCCTACAAACTTCACTTAGTACACTTAGCCGTTGGAGCACTGATTGTAGACTTGGTGTGGATCCAGGGAAAATTGAGCTTGTGCTCTTTCAAGAAGGTGCAATATACCCTCCTTCCCATTACCGCTACTTATTGGTATTGAATTTATGCTCTCGGAAAGTGTGAATTACCTGTGTAACATTCTAGACTCCAAACTATCCTGGGGCCTAAATATCCAAGCGAGAGCGTCTAAGGCAGTATTGCTATTTATGCCTGTAGAAGAGCCATTGGAAAACCCTGGGGAATAAACCCTAGGAATGTGAAACGGCTATTTGACATGATAGTAAAGTGCTTACTAATGTATGGATCACTAGTATGGTAGAGGCTCTCAGTGAATCCTCCTACTGCGGGATGATTGAGAGAATCCTGTGAATGTCTGCATTAATGATGATGGGTGTGCAGCGTAGCACTCTATCTAGGATCAAACGGTTGAACACCTCTTCTGTCTCTGCATTGCTTTATAGGGGACACGGACTACGAAAATGGGTAGTCCATTCTTGCACGGCCTATCGGATCTATCGAGAGTGGATGTTAGGAAGGTGGATTCGTGTATTAGGTTGGTTCCTTTCCGACATGTGAAGGACCTCTTGCGAACCTGAGCATGATTCTTTAGGGTATCACGATGAGATCAATTCATTTACCCAAGTGAGCTAGTAATATTGGCTGCCTTTATAACCTCACATACTCAAATATTTCATGGTCTGCTATGTTTTGAGGATTTAAAGTCAGGAGTTGTTTAATGATATTTATACTCTAAAACATTTCATGATATGTCTTTGCAATGTAACCAAATTGTTGTGCTGCATCCAGACACAATATGAGACTATATTTACATATATAATTCTTCTGTACGTGTGTTAGTAACTGAACTCCTCCTTAACGGCTGGGCTGATTTCGATGAAATTTGTTGTGTGTGTTTGATTGGGCCTCTGGATGGTTTAGATTCAAAACTAACCTTTATAGGTGCAATGGGCATGGCACCACCCATAAAAAGTAAAAATTTATTAATGTACATCTGGAGTACTATTATAGTGGGAGTCTTCAAACTTTGTGTGTGCTATGGCAGAACAACGTTTGTCGGGACAGCTAGTAAATTTATAAAATGTTACATATAGTCAGCCTTTGGCCGTAATTAATTGCTTCTAAATAAGCTGACTTTAGCTTAACGCAATATTTTTCAAAAGAAAACCGTGCTACAATTCATTTGATTTGTGTTCGCCATTGTCTTCGTATGTTAGTCCCGGTCAACACTGTGAAACATTTGCTGCAAAACATTTGTGTTTGTTGATGAAAGGGGAAAGAGGAATGAAAAAGGGAACTTTGTTTCATGTACATGAAATTTTTGTTGAGTATGTCATCCACATTTATTCGTTCGTATTCGTACTGTACAGAAATGTCAAAAACTGAAAAGCAAAAACTTCACTGTGTGGACACGAATGCAGTTTCAAAAGAGAATTTAAAAATGTTTTGCAGCAAATGTTTCACAGTGTGGACCGGGACTTATGTCGAACATGTTTGAAAAGCATGGCATGACTTGACAATGTTTTGTGTGACACTTGCCACTAATTTAAACAAGTCAACTTTCATATGACTTCGTTATATAAATATATACGTTATTTACTATAACGTAACAATATAAGTTACAGTAATAATGATTAAAATTGTTTGTTCGTCTATTCATCGTGACTCTCAGGGTTGCAAGAGCAGTTTAGTCATCTATCGATTCTTTTAGAAAGATTTTAATAGCTTCCTGATCTGTGACCTTCAAAATATACAAAACAATCATGCCGATTGCATGATAGAGCATTACATAGGCAAATAAAGTAATGAACATTTTTCTAATCCTCATTACAACATCTGCAAATAATTTCTGAGCACAATCAAATCATCATGAGGAGCCTTGGAATTTATTTATACCCTACACCACCATAGTGGGTAGGGCATAATGCGTTTGTGCAGATGTTTGTAACGCCCAAAAATATTAGTCTAACACCCACCTTAAGGTATACCGATCGACTTAGAATCACTTTCTGAGTCGATTAAACGATGTCCGTCCGTCCGTCCGTCTGGTTGGCTGGCTGGCTGTCCATGTAAACCTTGTGCGCAGAGTACAGGTCGCAATTTTGAAGATATTTCGATGAAATTTGGTACATATCATTTTTTCGGCTCAAGGACCAAGCCCACTGAAACTGGCTGAAATCGGTCCGCTATTTCACCTAGCCCCCATACAAATGTCCTCCCGAAATTGGACTTTATCGGTCATAAATGTTTAATTTATATATGTATCTCTACAAATTCCGCTCCAAATAAGTTTTATATATGCAAAATTCATGTCACCAAATTTTGTTACGATCGGTCCATAATTAGTCATAGCTCCCATATAGACCCGCATCCGAAAATCACTTTAACGTGCATAAATCGCTTAAAAATGTTGGTATACACACAAAATTCAACATAGCTAACTTTAATATAGACATAAATCACACGACCTAATTTCATGGTGATCGGTCCATAATTGGTCATAGCCCCCATATAAGGCTCACTTCCGAAAATCACTCAAAAATATAAATTATTGAAATTTTAAAAGAAAAATGTTTTTGGGCTCGACCGACCTACTTCCTTACTTGTTTTAATGTTTGATTAAAAACCTAATTTTTTTGGAAGTTGTCTTACATTTTGCTTCATAACTTTTGTTCTACTAAGCTGATTTTGCTAATTATAAATATTAACAAAACCTAATCATTGTCCTAGAAAATAGAATATTTATTTAGGACAATGATCTCATTCCTTTCGGATTTGTTTTTTGGACATAAGCATATACAGAGGTAAACTAATGATGAAAAAGAGTACAAAGTATATGTATGCTTAGGTCATTGGATGTATAATTCTAAGTCTAACATACGAAATGGCAAACTTATTTATAATCTCATTTACCACGAGTGTTGAAAGGGGTATACAAATTGTAGGTCCAACCTTAATTTGGGCACACCTACCTAATTATATTGAAATGTTTTAAAAACAAATTAAAACAACAGTATTTTGTTAAACATACATATTCAAATACCCATATACGAGCGACTTTACTATATTAGTTAATTAAATAAATAAAAATATTTTACAATGTTACACAGTGCAACCAACTTTGGATAATCAATTCTATACCAAATGACATCATAGAAGAAAGTTCCTAGCAAAAACTTGTTAATGATTTTCAATTACTTTCTACTGGATCCATGACAAACTAGAATATTGAAACTGGTTTAAATAGTCACCTAATGTCCATCCGAAACCAGACATTGTGGTACATAAATGACTAATTGTATACATATCAACCAAAATACTGCAATTTTTAAGGATCGGTCATTAACTGGACAATTACAAATAATCTTGCTTCCCATTGTTATGGCAATAATAAGGCAGACTTCCTAAAACCTCTTTGAAGTGAACAAATCTTAAGAAGTCCGGTTCGTGTTTATATAAGTCCTACTATAGACAATTTATAGTTTCTTACTTGTTTATTGATTTATAGACATTTTATTTGAATTTTCTTTCCCTTTGGTTTTATTGAGCTCTTAAAGGGTTCTGCTTTAGTGTACTTCCATTTCATATTTCACATCATTCCGGATACAATTTCTTGTGGCTCGGTGTAATTTATATGCATTTATTTAATAATTTTTTGTTATGAAACTAAAAATGAATCATTTTAGTAGCTTGAATTGTAAATATTTCTAAATAAATCATTATTTTTAAATCTGTTTTTCTCCCTAATGACATATTCTGCAGCTTAAATAAGTCAAACAAATATATTTATGTATATAAAATAATATTATTTTACAACCGCAACTTTAAATGTTTTATTACAAACAAAATATGATTCATTTGAAATACTTTATGTGATTTAATAACAAAAGTACTTAATTTAACTCATTCATAAAAATGCTATTATGCATAAGAATGCTCAAATTTCAATGTCGTTTCAAATAATTTAATAAACGAAATGACTTTAAAAACCCCACCACAAATGGTCACATGAAAATACAGTGTATGGCGAAAAACAATACAAAACCAAAATACTTTTAGTTATTTTTTTTTTCAACCACCAACATAAATAATTTATAATTGACATTAATAATCCCACGTTATTATATTGTCTTTAAAAATTATTTACTATGTTTTTGTTCAGAAGACATAAATATAATTTTAGCTAGAGAAAAAAAAGCATTGCCTGCTTTTGGAAAAAAAATACAGAATTGATTTTAAACATGAGTTTATAAATTTCAATTATGTCACATTATGTTACATTCATTGGCTTTTCTTTTAGTTTAATTTAGGGTGTAGATTTCTTGTTTGTGCTTTATATGGGCGTCAACAATTATTAAACAAAAAGTAGAAAAGCCTGGTTTTATTACTTTATTTGGTAAACTTTGTAATGTATACAGGCTGTTCTCATGGTATTGATACCCGTCACAGTGACAGCTGTCAGATTTTGATATTTGCTTTGGGCAAATAATATTTATAACAAGGAAAATATATGCCACTGTTTAAGGAAACTAAACAAAAAGGTAGCATATTAAATGTACTTCAACCGTAATCAGAATATTTTAGTATAACCCAGCAAAATCTATCATAGCCAAGTGATGATTTAAATGATAATATTTTGTCACATAAGAAATTCAACTCATTAAAATAAATTAGTTTAAAGTTTTTTTGATAAAAAACAAAGATTCCAAAATTGAAACCTAAATGAGGGGCTTAAAGCACAAGGGGTTCAAGTGCATTTTTTTTTCTAAAATTGAGTTAACATATGGAGTTAGTAGGTGAAGTTAATTGAAGTTTAGAGCACAAGAGTTGATTGTGGGATTCTCATCCATTAGTGAGATATAGCGACCAATTCTAGCACTTGTCATTAAAATACCTGTTTCGCTTGGAGCAAAAGGTGTGCTTGTACTCTAAGCTAATATTAAAATTAATTTTTCACAAGGACTGAGTGAGTTAATTCAGATAAGTGATCAGCTAAAATCTTGCGAGTAATTCCATCACTTGTTATCAAAACACCTGTTTCAAAATACCCTACTGCAATTTGTGGATTATTTTCCAAAAAAGTAAAATAAAATAAAGCAATCGAGTATATTAGTAATAATTAGTGAATCTGAAAATAATATTGACGAATTCTTCAAGATCACAACTTACAATCTTATTTTCTGAGCTCAGAAATCATATGTGTATGTGGAATGAAACTAAACATGAAAGCTCGAAATATTGGCCGAGCAATGCAGTTACTTCCACAACTTCCCACAAAAAACAGCGTCAAACCAATAAAGTTCGAGAAATTCAAGAAATTTTGTTATATACCACCAATTTATCATGAATGGTTTAAAGCACTTCATCACGATAGAATGGAAGAAATTCCGTCCAGTTTATATAACCACCACATCAGGTGACCATGCCCTTAAATCACTCGTGCAGAATTTCCAATATGGGATGACCTCTTGAAACCACATGTCGTTGGTGTGCATATCATCTAATTCAGCTCAAAATAAGTTGGTAATCATCAACCTATAGCGCCCACCGTTGACGGTGATGGTCTGCCCAACGTTGTTCTCAATGAAATATGGACCGATGAAGCGTACATCCCAAAATCCTCACCAAACTGTGACTTTTCTGGAGGCATTGGACGCTCTTAGATCTCATGTGGATTGGTACTACCCCAAATTCAACAATTTTGGGTGTTGGTGTAACCATTCATCCAGAAATGGGCCTCTCCGATAAATGGGTAAAGCCCGCGGAACGTTGCCAGAACAGAACATGCATTTTTATAAAACAATTTAATAATTTGCACGTGTAGTTGAGTAAATGACAGCCAATTCGACAGATATAGCTTCAGCAATATGACCGCTATCAATAGTCAAAGTTAAAAATTCGGAATTTACAATAGATGGGTAACTTTTCAACGCGGACTTTGTTTTTAAAAACTTATATGTCATGTTGAAACGTATATATCTGTGATTTGTTCTCACGTACACAGAAAAAACAGATTTGTAACAGAATTTGTTGTATCGTAGTTACCTAATTTTACAGTTGTGGCTACACAATTTTAGAAGGGCTAACAAAAGTTTGGTTGCTTCAACCGATATTCTTCTTTATCAACTGACTTTCTGTTGATAGAACAGAAAAATTCCATGTGTGTAACCGAATCATTCGATTGGTAACAAATTCAGTTGCTACTGCGAATCTGTTTTCTCTGTGTAGTTGTTTTTGAATATTATAGTGTAAATAGCAAAGTTTTTTTTTGCTTCGTCAAATTTTGTACCAACAAAGCGTCATATGCGGGAAGTTTTGCTTTACTGTTTCAATACAAAAAAGTTCTACTGAAGAAGACCTCACCAAAACTTATGGTGAATGTATCCCATCAGTTTCAACGTGGGAGAGATAGTTTGTGCGGTGATTTTGACATTGAAGACAAAGATCGACCGTGCTAGACAAAAAAGTTTGAAGACTGGAGACATTACTTTATGAAAATTGTTGTTAAACTCAACAATAGCATGCAAAATCATTGGCAGCCACTCAAGCAGTAAATTCTAACGTTTCGGAGGAGCAGGATTCATCAAAAATCAGGCAAATTGGGTACCACACCAAATGAAGCCAAGGCACCAAATCCAAGTTAATTCTCTGTATTTGGTGGAAACTAAAGGGTCCTATCTATTATGAGCTGCTGAAATCTAACCAGACCATCACAGGGAACCTGTACCGAATGCAATTGATTCGTTTGAAGCGATATGCCCAGAATATACGGCCAGACATGAACCATAATATTGATGAATACTTGTTAAAAAGTATTTAGAATGAAGTAGTTGGGAAGTTTTGCCTCTCCCGCTTTATAGTCCAGAACGTGACCGTTCGACTACTATTTTTTTTTTGATCGATGCAGAACGCTCTCTCTGGGATACGCTTTACTTTGGAACAGAGTATTCGAAATTGGCTTGAAGATGAGCAGTTCTTTTGGCTCAGATGGGAAAAGGTCATACATATTACATGGTAAATAATGTCAGAGGACCTGTTTTTTGGATCATATTTTCTCCGTTCTAGGAATTTCAGTATTTAAAAACAGACTATGGCGAAAGTTATCAACCCATCGCTTAAATGATCTTTTGGCATATGTAAGCATAAATTTGTATTGCGATATCTTAATCAGCTCGAATTTTAAATTTTCTTTTTCAAAAAATCACTACATCTGGAAATTTCTAATTTTTTTTCTGAGAATCGATCGGAAATATGTTTTTCAATCCCCAAGTTCTAAAATTACAAACCATACCTTATCTTAAAATTGTTAATCTTTTTTAATATTTTATTAATTGTCAGATATCAAGTTGCCAAATTCAATTTTGTTGTAAAATTTAAAATGCCCTTTAAAAATATAACTTCCGCAAAGTTACTTTTCCTGCAGTGCAGCTCCTTTATCTCATTGCACTAAACTGCAGTATTCAGAAAGTATTCTTCATCGTATCCATTTCATTTTCATTGTTTAAATCTCAACATTCATAAAATCCCTATTATTGCCTAATTTTTTATGAGCGTAATTCAACTGCATGTCTGACTCACTCGCAACATAAACTTTAATTAACAATCTATGTAAGATGCTAATTAAATAGCAACGATTTGTTGTAAACTTTATGCCATAGCATGTCATTGCTATAGTTTTTACTTTTGTTGCTGGTAATTCGTGCGACTATAAATTTAAAAAAAAAAATTAAATAGTTGTTTTTGCTGCTATTTAAATTAAAACACTACCTCCGGGGACTTATAAAGAAGCTTGTTTTGTAGAGTAATTAAAACATGTTTTGTGGTTTGTATTTGTAACAGAATATGGCCCGTGTTAGGAGGTTGTAAGTAAAAAGCGGGCAAAGTGAAATAAATGACATTAGAATAAGAAACATGCAATGGCTATTTATAATGGAATAGTTAATATTTTACAAACTCAATGACACTCAGAAAAAGTTGTTAGTGAATTATTTATTCAGATTTATAATGTTTATTTTGTTCTAATCTTTAGTATTCAAAAGCAGTTTAAGCATTGGAAATTGTTGTTTAAATATTTGTATTAGTCATTGTTAAGTATTTTGGTTGTTTGTTTTTATACATTTTAAACAAATTGATCTGTATTTTTATTCAATTCACGTTTAATTTGATACTTGCGATTCACATAACTTTGTGAACACTTAATATTTTTTAAATTGAATAACATTGTATGAAGGAGATGGATTTGTATGGCTTAAACAATTGGGGTATTCACACCGTCTACTATTTGGTCATATTGTCCTAATATATTATGATAGTTGTGTTTCAAACAAACCTGTTCTAAACTAATAAGACAATTTGAACTATGTTTATTATTTTGTCATAAAATAGTACTACTTTTTGTTTAAAACACAACAACAACTATTATAATATATTAGGACATTATGACTAATAGCAGACCATGTGAATACCCCAAATAATTTATGTTTGAAATTTAAATTGAATTGAATTTTTGGAGCATTTTAAGCAATGATTTAAATAGCAGCAAAATAATAAAGTTTCAATGAAAATATAATTTCCTTTAACAAATATCCAGTATTTTCCTACTTCCTATTTGAACCACCCTAATACTTACAACAACTCAAAAAAAATATTGCTTTAATTTATTTCCTCTTGGTTTTATTGCTGTAAATAAGTACCACATCAAATACAAATTTATTTATTTATTTATATTTGCAACAAAACAACCTGTCACACTATTTTAATTAGTTTCATTTAAATAACACCTTGTACCACAATCCGTTATATATTATTGCATTTATAAAATTTTGTCTGCAAAAAAAAAATACTACAGATGTAAATATGTTTATCTGCTTACACTCTATGTAGAAAAAATTTGTTATAAAGTAATTTTTAATAGAGTTTTAATTATGTACATATGTAATTAAACAGACACATACATACATTCATAGATCAATTGCAGCTAAAACTTTTGCATTTCACAAACATTGGGGTAACTAACACCTTTATATATAAATTGCATACAAAGTGAGTGTTTTTTTTATTATTATTAATTAAATTATTTATCAAACAGTGAGTGATAATAATTATTTTTCTTACCTACCACTTATAGCTAAAATGGTTTCAGTCATTTATAAAATTTCTGTTACTAAGGACTGTTAAATAATTGATCTTATGTATAAGGAAATAATGTTTTCTGTAGAAAACTGTATTTCCAGAGTAGGGCACTAACATTCCTAAATCCTTAACATATGCAGATCAAAAGCATGATCATTACATCGATGAAATAATCCAGTTGTTTATCCATGTAAACCAGTGGTCTCCACCATTGAACAATACGAATGTCAACGAAAACATGGATAAACATAGAGTCGATTTTAATGCACACAAGACTCAATTCTCTATGTTAACCCTTAGACATACACATAGGTCTGGCCATAATTTTTTGGATTTTTTTGCAATTTAAACGTCTTTGCGGTATCGCAAGATACTTGATTTTTAAGGCACTCTTTTAAAATTTTCTTGGTTTTATAATGGTAAAAAAACGGGACCAAAAAGGTAACCACGAAAGGAGATACAAGGATTTTTTAACTTTATATTACATTAGTAACACAAGAGTCTGACCAGACCCGAGTATATTTTTTAGAAAAAATGTGTATTTAATTCTAATTTTTTTTTGCAAAATGCGTAAAACAACATTTTTTTGCCAATTCACAAAAAAGTTTTTAGTAACAAAATCAGATTTTTACGGTAAAATAAAAGTTAGGTTCTCAACTCGTGTTAGTCGTTATATTTTTTCATTGAAATAGTCTATGCGTTTTCCTTTTTAGTTTGTTACAAATATTAAAAAATGTTTATGGGAGTTTTTTGTTAAAAAGTTGACAAATTAAATAATTAAATAATAATTTTTGTATATTTTTTATAGCCTTTAGATTTGAAATTATTTAAGCTGTTTTTATAAATATTTGTTTGAAAAAATCTATAGCGGAGTTCAGTGTTTGATGCTTATGGTCTTGCGAAAGTGTAAATGTAAAATTGTAAATGTTTTTGTGTGTATTTTGTTATTGGATTACGGTAAAATTTTGCATTTGCAATGATGCTACACCATTCGCACTTAATAGTGAACTCCGCTAATATTTTTTAAGTAATTATTCTAATATTATTATGGGGTCTGGGCAGACTCATGTGATACTAATGTGACTAATAAAACATGTATATCACGGAGGGTTAAAACAGAAACGCATGACAGATCGTGTTGCTTTATCTGTTTTTATGGGTGGTGTAAATACTACCCAGTATGCAACATTTCGAGTCAGTTCTTTTTATCGAACTTATTTCGAATTAAAATCGAAAATATGAATTTATTATGAAGCTCTATCCAATCTACATTTTTTAGAATATCATATTTTAATATTTTATAGAAATGGCGAATAATGTTCGAGTTTTTTTTTAATGTCAAATTTTATTTTTGCACAAATTGACAAATTCATATACATACATATTATTCTTTTGTCAATTTGTGAGAAAATAAAATTTTATTTCTTATCCTATCAATAACATATTCATAAAAATATAGTTTAACACGAAAAATGGATCAAAGACGTCTTAAAAGAAAAGCGCAGCCAATTATTGATGTTGTTTTTGACAATTCGAATCTCATAATCAGCAAACATCAGAAATATGTGCAGAGTTTATTGCATTTGAAAATGAAAACACATCTAACACAACATTATTGGATAATAATAATGGTATTGAATATGCATTATTTCAAGAAGAAATTGCTCGATGGTATAAAGTATACGAAATTGTTCATATATTTAATCGAAATCGAATCAATTTAGAACATTTTTAATACCGAAAAAGGTATAGTATATCGATAAAAATTAGAATCAGAACAATAAATAATTTTCGAGTCTTTATCGCTCTGCACTCTACTTAGGAAAACACGCACATTCTCGACATTATATCGAAGTCGATATCGATAAAATTTTACGAAAAAATGATTCATTTTCGACATAACTTCGAATCATTTTGCATACTGGGTAATGAATCAGAAGCTCTTGATGTTCGTGACATGAATATTCAGTGCGACAGTGCGACAAACCACATTTTTCAAGTGTCGAAGGTGTAGGATATACTTCACTGCATCTGATATTCTTACTATTTACACCACTTATATCCAAACCAAAATGCAATACAACTCTGATGTAAGGGCCTGTGCTTCGAAGTATATTTTGGATTTCATCGCAATGTGGGTTACGTTTCACTGTTATACCGATTCTACAATGGAATGTGCTCTGCCGAAATTAGGAAACTTTTTCCCAAAACCCTTAGTTTTCTACGCAATACACGTTCTTCGGCAAGAGCTCATCAATTCGTCGTCGACTGGACAACGGACAGCACAGTGCATTACAGGGAAATTCGTTATTTTACCGTACTGTCCGTATGTGGAATAAGCTTTCTGCTAAACTCCTTCTTGACACTTTAAATATAAGTAAATTAAAATCAAATATCCACAAACACTACTCTTTGAATCCTCCCTCCCATAACCCATTTTCAGTGGTTATATACTGAGTGCTGGAACAAGCAAAAAAAATATTACAAAGGCGTATTCCACCTGCTTTTTTATTTGTTTTATTTATAAATTGTACATATAGGAAGAGTGAGAATTTGGTGGCTGAAATCGGTTATTTTCTTTAAAATACTATGATCTTTGTCAAAAGTTATTTTATCTTTTATAAAAATTCCTTCTGAACACTTGTGCATTCACACCTAAGTCATACCTAATACAGCATCACTCACTAAACGCAGATGGATTTATTCAGTGGTTCAAAATTGTGTCAATATCAGTTTTTGGTTTCGCTCAGATTTATACGCGACCATGACTTTCAGCAATGAATTCGCCATCTAAGATTCGGGAACGACGAAAGCTGCAAGGGATCGAGTGTTCGATATAGAACGTAATAGAAGGGGAAATCACTTTACGTTGCAAACTACTCCTGCAAACTTAGCAATTGTTGCAAATCTAGCATAGGTGCTATATTTTCCAGTAACACAACGACAAAATATAGCATTTATAACAGAAGCCTGGTAGTACAACGAACAGTGATTTCCGCTATTAATATCATTAATTGGGTATCGTACAAGACTTCTTTAGACACGATCGAGTAAAATATTTTTAGCTTAAACAATATCAAGAAATATTCGCCGGAGATAGCAATGAAGTTCCAATATTGCTATATAGTCGGTGCTAATATTTTATTCTTTATTTCAGCTTCATTTTGTCTCTAATTCAAAATTACTACTTTTATTGTTTAAATGAATGGTATGTGGACTATTCTATTTTTGTCACTCACTGTATGAGGTTTGTAAAAATAATTTAAATTTAATCGTTTTTATGGTGTTTTATTAAAAAACTCACCCCCAATAAAAAAAGTTTTAATTTAATATTAAAACATTTTAATTCACATATTGTTGAAATTAAACGGTATATTTAACTTGACATTTAGTTGTCGTCTTGTTAGCAAAATATAAAGATTATTATGTTGTAAAATATACATGTGACACAATTTTTTTTCAAATATAAACACAAATTTGATTTCTTAATTTCAATTATTACTAAGGAAGTCAGGAACAAGCTCCCTAATTCCATCAGAACACATTCCATTGTAGTACCGATCGAGCAGTGCTTCAGCGAATCAATAGAGTTCGATTCCCTACTGTTCCTAATGATCACTTTCACCATCTCCTGTACGTGGTCGAGAAGCTCCAAAATAGACATTGAAGTACCTGCCCATACATGACAGCTGTGTACCAATTTCCGTTTCTATTGAAATTTTAAAAGACAAATGTTTTTGCTTATTTACTCAGTGTAGCTTTTTATATGGTCGGGCTTGACCGAATATACTTTCTTATTTCTTTTTCCAATATTTTATTGCCCTTTATGATGACCCAACCACAATTAACCAATTGTGCGTTAATTACATCTCTGGTAAACGCATATGTATAGTTTGTTTGAATGTTTTTTTCTATGCATTTATACATAATTTTTCCCCATTTTAAATGCAAATAAATATTTATAATTATGTGTATAATTTATATATAACTCTTTTTTTAATTAAATAAATATTGTAGCGGTTTTTTAAGAATTTTAATTTAATACGTAAAAAAAACTACCACACAATATATTTATGGATAAAAATCCCTAATATAAAAAAAAAACATGAAAAAATAAATTGTAACTTTCAGTTAAAATTAACATTGTTATTTAATGCTAATTAAGGAAATCCGTTGTAATTGCAAGAAAAAAAAATATGGGAGAAAAAAATATGTTTAAATGTTAATTAAAATTATATATTGTATTAATTGAATCAAAGGCATGAATTTTGTAGTAAAGGGAAATATTACAAAAAACTAGTTAGTTCTTCTAAACAGTTGTACTTCATAAATAAATCTAAAATGCTAATTAGGGTGACTCATATATATAAAGGAAGTAATTATAATTACAAGTGGTAGTTTAAATATAAATAGTAAATTTAATTTTGAAATAAATAATAAGAATTTAACCTTTAAGCTTATTTAAACACCTAATACTTTATTTGTTTTACTAATAAATTAAAAGATTTTTAATATTCTCTATAGCTAAAAATACCTATATAAAGCCATTGTCTCTTTAAATTAGTTTCACCAAAAGTCCCTTTTTCAGTATTTAACAATGTTATAAATCATCTATTAAAAAGAGCTTCTTTCTGTTCTTTCTGTTCTGCTCTTTTGCTATTTTGTTTCATGTTTTGTAAAGCCATTCAATACTATTTTTTTATTTTTTTGCTTTACAAAATTCCTTTCACAAATATTTACATTCCCTACACGCACTGTGGCAATTGTGTTTTGTAGTGACGTTACGTTACGTTATTTTTAACTTTTTAAATATTTTATACGAACAAAATATGTCAAATGCATTACAACCGCCCTCAATATACACGGCATACAAAACGGGGTACGGTTTAACAATTGTAGTCGCAGTGCAATGTGTTAAATAAATCTACACAAGACAAAAAGTCAGAAAATAAAATGAACAATTGTACAAATAAATACGTACTATATACAACGACAATTCAGAGCATACATTTAACATTTATGGGAGGACAGTTAAGTGAGAGAGTGTTTTGTTAAATGTTTAAGATTTAAAATTCAAAACAATAAAGTTAGTTAAACTAATATTGCTTTAAAGGTTGATATTTATAAAGGAAATTAGTTAGATGCTTGTAAGCGAAATTGCACTCGTTTCAACATAGATGAACATTTATCCACAGCAAAATATTCCTAAGATAGTCTCATAGCTGATCTCTCCTTTATCTCTTATTTTGAATATCTATACCAAATACACTACAGATTGTCCGAAATAGCTCTATTAATGTCCGGCTCTAGAATAATTATTCAAATCGCATTCAAAATTGTACTCATAAAGTCTATTGTTGATAGTTTAATTTCGGGTGGGATTGAATATGTTGTCTATATCCTGGATAATATGTCCTGTATATAGACCATAAACAAATAAAAGCTATTCCTAATAGTAACGCATCTTAGAAACTTCCGTCGACAGTGGGCTAATTTCAGGAAAAATACAAAACTAACTTTATGAAAAAGTAGTAAAAATTACTTTACCAAATAATAGTAAAATTACAATACTTTTTACCTTTGTACTGGACATTGTTTTCTAACAAATAGTAAAAAGTAATTTAAAAAATAAAAAACAGTAAAAAGTACTTTATCTAAAAGTATTAACCCACTTGGCGCCGAATTTTTTTTTTTGAAAAAGTGTAATTTTTTTTTGTTTTATATTGAAAATGCATCGCTGATCAAAGTTTGTTTCTGACTTTTCTTCGAGTTTTTCACCGTTTCCCTGGAAAATGCCGTTCTTTTAAAAGGACGGTGGCAAAATAAACTACTATTGGTTATTTTTATTGATTTTATTAACACAACTCATATTACTTAAAATCATAACAAAAACTTTATGTATGTATTACTTATATGCATAAATAAAAAAAAAATATATGTATATGGATTTCAAAATTATTTTTTTGTGTGATATAACATAAAGCAATCTTTTGGGTGCAATGTCACATTACATTTTAAACAAGAAAAATTTGCTTTTTTGTGACATTCAATGCAACGAGTTTGCCGTTCTTTATATATAATTAAATGATCTCTCCCATCAAGTCGGGAGTGCGAATGAAAGGTTGTGCCATGTCTTAGTGCAGCTGTTGATGATGACTTTTTGAATGTTTCTAAAAGACCTGTTGCGATTTGTCGTCGAAAAGCTAGACCATCCAGTTTGCCGCCACTATTACGGTAGATATGCCAACCATTTTGCACCGACATGTCTAGACAGTGGCTATATAATCCAATGTTTTGATCGGCTCTATCAACTCCACCCATGTTGTCATTATATTTTTTGATTAAATTTGGCTGTTGAACGATTATTTTTTTTTCTCTGCTTGAGAATATCTTTTGGCCGTTATAGTTGGAAGAACCATATTATTGTTGGAAGCTAGAGTGACTATACTGTTATCAATCCACTTTACAACAACAATCGAATTATCAGAAGATGATACATAGTCATAGAATCCTCTACTCTTTGTTTTTAGCTCTCGTCCTTTCTGTAAAGGAAATGCCTTTCCAAGACGATTTTCTCGGACCGTTCCAGTTCCTTTCAATTTTCTGGCTTTCAGTTCCTCTAGTAATTTGGTAGAAGTGAAAAAGTTGTCAAAATAAATATCAAATGGAATATCAGGCCATCTAGTTTGCAAGACATCTACAAACTGTAGGACAACGCTTGCTCCTAAGCCAAGATGCCTGAAACTTTCGTGAAGTGGTGTAGATTTTCCTTGGTATGGCTCGAACCATTCTATATATCCGAGTCGGTTCGTCGCCATCCATATTTTATAGCCCCATCTAATTGGCTTTCCTCGGATGAATTGCTTGGTGCCGTGGTTTCCATAATATGGTACCATCGATTCATCCACGCAGTGATGTTCCTCAATTTCCGTGAATTCAATGAAGTTTCTTCCAAGTATGTCGAAAAGTGGACGAAGTTTTGCAAACTTGTCGTTTTGCTGTAAGTTTTGATTGTCACAGCAATGGATGTTTTGCATAATAAAACGGAAACGGCTTCTTGTCATGGCGCTTGAAACGAGTTCATGGTGAACATCTGGTGAACATTCCCAATACATTTCCCTCCGGGGAACAATAACGTAGCCACTCAACAGAAAAATTCCGAAGAAACAACGCATCTCATCACCATGAACATTCCCTTCGCGGTTATGATCTGTAGCGTATTTATTTGTGTACTTCACGAATAGCTCTATAGTTTCATCGTTGAAGAAGCACGAAAAAGCTTCCATTGGAGAGAGCTCAATTTTACAGCCTGAAACTTCCTTCCAAATCGGCAAAGATGGTTCTATATCTCTCTTTTCCCAAGTATACTTCTTTGGTTGTGATGCCTTGACAATGCGGCTGGTTGTTTTTATTCGTTTACGATAGTCCGCTAAGCATATGTCATCGTCGCTATCAAAGTCTTCATCGGATACACTATTCACAGCAGCTTCGGAAAGCAATTGTGAACCTGGCAAGTTGTATAAATCGACATTATTTTCTTCACCACTATCTTCATCTGTACCGTCGTTATTGGAATTTTCTGGTGGCAATATAAAAATTTCGCCTGGCAGATCTTCGCTGCTCAAGTTTTCAACCTCTTCCAATATTTGGTTCAGAGTTAACGGTTTGCGCATATATCTGTTTAACATAAAAAGCGAATGTTAATGGTAGGGTATTTTGCCACTGTCCTTTATAAAGAACATTAAATTTTACTAAATAAAAAGCAAACAAAAGCAATGTTTTGATTTTCATTGCACAAAATTCAAAGATTATAAAGCAAACAACCTAAAAATAAAGTAACAAAATGTATTTTCTTGTTTGCTTTGTTTTTTTTACCGTTCGTTCTCCATCGTTGCCAAAATTATATTTTTTTTCCAAAATTTATGTTTTTCTTATCGCAAATTACAACTGACCGCACTATTGCAACTCTCACACTCAACTGTTACATGTTCTGTTTGTATTCTGTAAAAAAGCAGATCAATAGATCAAGTGTTGGTAAAGAAATAGAAGAAAAATAACGGGACCTTTTAAAAGGACGGTGGCGCCAAGTGGGTTAAAAATAAATTTCAAAGTGTTATAAAAAGTACTTTTCAAAAAAGTAATAAAACTCAATTTTTAAAAAAATGTGAAGAAGCAGTACTAAAAATTATATTTTTAAAAGCAGCTTAAATCAATTTTTAATAAAAATATTAAAAAAAAACTTTTATTGGTACTTTTTTAAAAAATAGTAAAAAGTACTTTTGAAGAAGTAGTAAAAAGTACTTATTTAAATAAAAGTAAAACGTAGTTTTTAAAAATTCTTAAAAATTTCCTTCGCAAAAGCGGTACAATAAAATAGAAAAAAAATTCTTTGAAAATTAAATAAAAATTAAATTGTAAAATATCTGCAAAAAGTATTATTTTAAGAAAGTATTAAAAAGTACTTTTTCAAATAGTAGTTGACATTGCTTTCCAAAAATTATTAAAAAGTAATTGATAGCAATAAAAAGTACTTTTCTAAAAAATTAATTAAATGGACTTTTTTAAAAAATATGAAATAGTATTGAATAATCTTAAAAATTTCCTTCGCAAAAGCGGTACAATAAAATAGAAAAAAATTCTTTGAAAATTAAACAAAAATTAAATTGTAAAATATCTGCAAAAAGTATTTTTTTAAGAAAGTATTAAAAAGTACTTTTTCAAATATTAGTTGGCATTGCTTTCCAAAAATTATTAAAAAGTAATTGATAGCAAAAAAAGCAATAAAAAGTACTTTTCTAAAAAATTAATAAAAACTATGAATAGTATCGAATAATTTTTAAACAAATATACTCAAAAATAGGGAAAATTACCTAAAATATGAATAACAAATATTATTTTAAAAACTGCGTAAATAAAGCTTTGTATACAAATTTAAAAAGTACCTTTTCTAAAAAAGTAGTGTCTTAACAAACATTAAGAAAAGTTATAAAACATAGGTTTTCAAAAGTACAATCTTTTGCTAAAGTACTGAAACGTATTATAAATTAATAAAAAGTACTTTTCGAAGAAAAACTAAAAAAGCACTAAAAATAACTAGATTTAAAAATATATCTATACACCCTTCACCCAATTATAAAAACAACATTTAACAAAACAAAAATTAACAAAAAAATTGTTTTTTAAACATTTATCGTGAAAAAAATTGTATGGAAAAAAAATTTATTCGAAAAAACACTCGGATTAAAAAATATTTTTACCGATTTTGACCATTGTAGGTCCGACAAACAAACATTTTCGTTCATCACTTTAGTACAAAAACTTCTCATACGCTTCGGTTTAAAGTTTTAGTATAAATAGCTGATACACAAGCGTAAAATGTTTGCAAACAGATACACAAATTTGCGTTTCTTTTCAATAATAGAATTTTAGTCATTACTGCGCATGTCTGCTACAACAAAACCATTTTCGTTCATCACTTTAGTGCAAAAACTTCCCATACGCTTCGGTTTAAAGTTTTAGTATAAATAGCTGATGCACATATTTGCGTTTCTTTTCAAAAATAGAATTTTAGTCATTACTGCGCATGTCTGAGCAAAAAAGAATTTTTATTTCAACACTAACTGCTTTGTATTAGCTTAGGTACTGCTTTGTCAATGTACAAAAATTCTCATACGCTTCGGTTTAAAATTTTAGTATAAATACCTGATGCACAAGCGTAAAACAGATACACATACTTGCGTTTCTTTTCAATAATAGAATTTTAGTCGTTACTGCGCATGTCAGTTACAACAAAACATTTTCGTTCACCACTTTAGTACAAAAACTTCCCATACGCTTCGGTTTAAAGTTTTAGTATAAATAGCTGATGCATATATTTGCGTTTCTTTTCAATAATAGAATTTTAGTCGTTACTACGCATGTCTGTTACAAAAATTCCCATACGCTTCGGTTTAAAATTTTAGTATAAATATCTGATGCACAGGCGTAAAACAGATACACAAACTTGCGTTTCTTTATCATAATCCAATTTTAGTCATTACTGCGCATGCCTGAGAAAAAAAGGATTTAAATTAACATGAACTGTTTTGTATTTGCTTAAGTACTGCTTTGTCATCGAAAAGTCGACAATTTTTTGGACATGCGCATTAATTTGTTAGATTTATAAAAATATTGCGTTTACAGTTTTAATATAAATACAAGCTGTACACAAACAGTAATATTTATATTGGTTTGGTGCACCGAACTGTCAACAGTACAAATGGAATTTGCTATTTAAAAAAAAAAATACTGAAAATAGTATGTACTTTTTTGAAATATTAATATTAAAGTACTTTTGCAGAAATAGTGAAAAGTAGTCTTTTTAAAAATGATTAAAAAGTACTTTTTTAGAAATGGGTAAAAGGTACTTTTTAAAAATTAGTATAAGAGCTTTTTTAAAAATGTAACAAATAGTAGTTTTTATATATGAAAAATTCTTAAAAATTCTTTTCGCAAAAGCGGTACAATAAAATATAAAAAAATCTTTAAAAATTAAACAAAAATATAATTGTAAAATATCTGTAAAACGTACTTTTTTAAAACAGTAGTAAAAATAAATATTATGTTAGTAGTGGACATTACTTACTAACAAATAGTAAAACGTAATTTAAAAAATAAAAAGTACTTTTCGAAAAGTAATAAAAAATAATTAAAAAAAAGGATTAAAAATTAAGTATGTCAAAAAAATTAATAAAAATATTTTTTTTTTAAATAATATGAAAAAGTACTAGAAATTATTTAAAAATACATACTTTGCTAAAAGAATGGGTACTTACAATGTGAGTAAAAGTAAAAATTAACTTTGTAAAAAATTTAAAAAATACCTTTTCTGAAAAAGTAGTAAAAAGAAGTTCCTTAAAAAATTGCCCTTTCATAAAGAATTAGGAAAAAGTACTATGTATTTAGAAAAAAGTATTCTATCTTTTAAATAAATATAAAGTACATTTTTAAAGATGTAGATGTAAAAGTACGTTTCTAACAATTTATAAAAAATACTTAAGTAAAAAAGTACAGAAAAGTTATATTTAAAAATTACACTCTGCTTCAAAATTACACTTTTTGTCAGAACTTGAAAAGTGACCTAATGGGGGTTGTAGGCCTAGGTGAGGACATACTAAAACCGTTTTCAAAGATTTTGAAACACCCTCAAAATTTTGAGATATTTTGAAAAAAACTGTTTTAGGGTAGGTCGTGGTACTTTAGTACCTCTAACTCACACATTTTTAGACCGATTTCAAAATTTTAAAGAATTAAGCTTTCATAAAATGTATGTACAAAAGTATATCAACAAAAATTGAGTAAGTTTTTATAAAAATTTTGGCTTTATTTTTTTTGGTAATTTTTCATATTCAACAATAGTTAATTTAATTTTTTTCTACGAAAACCTATTCTTTTTTGCACAGACAACTTTATATGGAAAAAAATTAGATATCACTTATTAAACTTTTTTGAAAAAAGTTCGAAAAAATGTACCTTGTAAATTCAATATTTTACAAATATTTTTTTTCTATAGTTTTTTGTTTATTTTTATTTATATGCGCTGGGGGAGAAAATACTAAAAATGGTGTTAATTAAAAGTTGAATAACTTTTAGAATTTTCATACGATTTGAATAATTAAAACCATGTTTTGTTAAGAACAGAAGTTTCAATATATGATGGTATACATTTTTATAAACTTTCATATCAAAATAAGCAATGAAAGGCGACTAAAATCAAAAAAGTTGATAAATTTTGTTTTTCTTTTAGATATTATTAACAAAAACAATACTTATAGCTTAAAAATGTATCAAAAAATGCACGTCATTTTAAAGCGTAATCAGTTTTCTTTCCCAACCCCTTAAAAAATTTAAAGTTGTACGAGGTGAACTTTCCTAGACTTTATACTTAAAAAGGGGAACTGCAATTGTACAGAATTTAATCCCCCCTCATAAATGACTTTGCCATTTAAAGTACTGCAAAATTTTAAAAGTCTATGTATAGTTACAATTGTTAAAATACCAACAATGCCACATTCATGCATTCAATACACTCATTCATTCGTTCATTCATTCATGGCCCTCCAATTAGTCATGTTGGTGAAGACAAAAATACATTGATACCATACAGTCAAACAAGTACTGGCAAATCACACACTCTCACATAATAAGATTCGCATAGTGTAGTAGTGGAACGCATTAACCCAGCGGGAAAAAGATGCAGTAAAGAGGCATTCCTAAAGGCCTTCTTTTGCAGACACAAGGACTTCTAGCCGCATTGCAAAATCATTTAAATTTTACACGGCGTGTCATTGCGAGCCAAGGCCTTGCACACTCGCTGCTGTTAGAGGGCTGATAGAAGGCCTACTTAGGAAGGGCTACTAGAAGGCCTACTTTGAAAGGGCTTCTAGAAGGCCTAATTGGGAAGAGCTATTAGAAGGTCTACTTTGGAAGGGCTATTAGAAGGTCTACTTTGGAAGGGCTATTTGTAGGGCTGCTATATGGTCTTATGCCTGTTCAAAAACCTGTTATTACTGCTCTAATGAAAGGCCTGTAGAGGAATGACATATGGAATGCCTAGAAAGGTAGGACTACTGCAAAGTCTTATGGAAGAGCTACATGAGAAGGCATAATAAAGTGTCTAAAAGAGAAAAAAAGCATTAGAAACTAGACATCAAAGGACGGCCTATGAAAAGTCATGCAATTTAAAGTTTTATAGAACGTCTACCATGGAAGACCTATTTAAAGTCTTATTAGAAGATCTATAATAAGAATAAGAATTAAAATGAAGTTGTTTGTTTAATTTTTTGAAACATGATAATTTCTGATTACATACTTAAAAAGCAACAAAAATAAATAAGAAGCGACATCAAGCAATTTATTGTTGTAAATTTTTTAAAGAGAGTTAATCAAAGAGATGCAGAGTATTTTATTTTTTGATGTAGACTATTTTTATTTAACCACTTGTTATTAGAAGGGGATTTATAGGCCTTCTTGAACACCTTCTAAGAGCAGGCAGTGTGGAATTAGTATCGCATCTTTTAGAATGTGTAAGTATGCCTTTTAGAAGGCCTAAAAACTGAAGTCCTATAATTTTTTCCCGCTGGGAAGAGAGGAAGCAATACAATAAAATAAAATACATATAAACAATCCAATATATATAAGCCAGTGATCGGCAATCATAGCTTACAGGGGCCGAACGAACATGATTGTTTATTTCCCTATAAAGAATTTTATAAAAATTATCACAATCAACAGCTGGTCAGATTACAACAGAGAAAGAAAGTTCATGACAGGTTATTATAATTCATACTCCTTGCTTTCTTTATGCCGAGCACTGATATAAGCTCAAAGTATATAACAACAACAATAATAATAGCAACAAATAGCAAAAACAAGAACAACAGCAACCCAATATTATTTATATGTATTTACTGACATTCAGACATTCTTGTACATGCACTTGCACACATTCATGCATTCACTCGTAAATACTATTAATGTCATTAAGCGTGTTGTAGTAGAGCAGTCTGTTTTTGTTGCAAGTAACTACTTGCACATTCGTACTACTTTCTGCTTATTTGTAAATAATTTATTATTATTGTAGGGCAAAAGTAAAATGGAATTGTTTTTTTTTGTCTTCATTCAGCGTGTAAACAACCATAAATGTTTTGTTGTAAATGAGTACGTATGTCTGAAGGATTTTTATAAATTTTTACAAATAAATAGTTAGTTTAATTCTACAACTGTAATTTGTAAAGCCAGACAGATAGCAGCGCAAAATTATAGACAAATGTTTTTGACTGTCTGATTAAAGCATGTGCTGCTAATATAACTATAGCAGCATTGTCTACATAGTATTTAGTACACAATGTAGTTTTATTTTTTTTCTGAAAGGACAGTTCAACTAACTTTTAATTAAATTTGTTTCAATCAAAATGATTTTTTTTAGTAATTTGATTTTACAAATTTAAATAGAACAAATTAATACATTGTGACTAATGTGTTAAGTTGAAAAAGTTTTTCATAATAAATTTAATTTTAGATGAATCACTTTATTTATTTCATCATAAATACAAATAGGTAAAATAAATGAATACTTCAATTTCAATGAAAAGTGAAACACCTTTATGTTATAAACAAATGTACATTTTTTTAATATTCTGTAAAAAAATTGTTTTAATTATACATATTTGAATATATTTTAAGCTCTTTTTTGATATCACAGGATTAAAATAATAATATTGTTTCTAAAATATTTAATTTATTATATTTATTTATATATATAAAAATACTAAATCAATTTTTCCATTTTTTTTCAGGTAAATAAATATATCCAATTCAAAACAAAACAAGTAAGAACATAAAGTTGGTCTAGTGAAATGTAAAAAAAAATCTACATTAAATATGACAATCGGTAATAAATCCATCTATATATAGTTAACATCATATTTATAAACTACTTTGACTGCTATTCCTGAAAGTAATTTTAACAGATCTGTATACTGTACCAATTTTCAATAGCCAAATTCTTAGAACCATACTTCAGCACTGAAAATTATTTTATTTTTAACTCCATATTACACAATGGCTACTTCCAGACCTCATGTAAAGATTCTGGCAGTCAATGTTCTTAAAAGTATATCTCTGAATACTTTAAAAACTTTGAGGAGAGCAAACAGTATTGCTAGGCATTATTTATGGATACACTTCAAGCTTCTCATATTGGTGTATGACTTAAAAATGCGTTTATTTGTTTTTAATAACTTCTATATCATTTGAAGGGTACACATCTGTTATACTCACTTAGTTACTGAACATTATAGTGCAAGCAACAAAGTTTTTTTTCTTAATGTCGAATTTTGTGCCAACAAAGCGTCTTATGCGGCATGTTTTGCTTTATTTCTTTAATTTGAAAAAAATGTCGCTGAACCCCTCCGACTGTTCACCAAAGCTTATGGTGAATGCTTTCCATTAGTTTCAGCGTGTGAGTGATGGTATGTGCGGTTTAAAATTTGTGTTTTTGAACGTCCGAAAAAGGTTGAAGACCTAGAATATGTGGAATTACTCCATGTAGATTGTTGTAAAACTCAACAAGAGCTTGCAAAATCATATGGAGCTACTCAAGCTGCTATTTCAAAACGTTTGCAAGCATTAGGATTAATCCAAAAGCAGGGAAATTGGTAACATAGCCGAGGGACATTGAAAAACGATTTTGCATGTCCGAAATTAAGCTTTAATGCTATAAAAAAAATAATTCTTGCACCGGATCATTCATTTCGATGAAAAATAGATCCATCACAATAACCCGAAGCGTAAAAGATCGTATGTGAAGCCCGGCCAATCAGTCGAGTCGTCATCAAAGCCTAATATAGAATGCTCTAATGTAATGCTCTATATTTGGTTGGAGAAAAAGGGTCCTATCTATTATGAGCTGCTGAAATCTGAACAGATCATCAAAGGAACGCAACTGATCATTGGCCGAAAAACGCCCAGAATATGTGGCCAGACATGAAACCGTAATATTCCATCATGACAACTCTCGGCCACATGTTACACTACCTGTTAAAAAGTATTTGGAAGAGACAGGGAAATTTGGCCTCAACCGCTTTATAGTCCAGACCGTGCCACGTCCAACTACTATTTGTAAAAATTCAAGGATTCGGCCAAAAAATACGAGTTCTTAATTTTCAAAGTCAATTGTCTTAGGACCCGTAAAATGTATTGCTTTGAAACATTGTTTATATTTATTGTTTAACTAACAAAAAAACTGCTAATGAATTGGTCATTGGATTTAATAGTTTGAAGGTGGGTCCAAAAGTCCGTGCCTTCTTGAATAAAACACAGGATTTTGGATACACAAATTATTTTATTTTACAAGAATATCTCCTTTGAGTTCTATGCACTTTGTCCAAAGTTTCTCCAAGTTTTTTATCCCTTCAAAAAAAATAAGATTTGTCGAGGACATCGCGAAACATTTTTTCTTCTTCTCTAATAGTCACAAGGGGCTATCTGGCGAATAAAGCGGAAGAGGAGCATTTTGTTGCCTAATTCATGGATTTTATAATGAAAACTTCACATGTGTGTATCCGTTTATGCACCCAATTGTAAGCGAACGCGGCAGCCATCTTGCGGAAAGCTTTCTCATAATCAAGTGATCATTCAAAATTTAAACCACTGAGCCCTGTGAGATGCTTATGGCTTCTACAATCTCTCACACTTTCAATCACCGATCAGCCAACACCATATCGTTATTTTTTCCATTGTTTCGGGTGTAGAGACCTCAACTGGACGTTCAGAACGTTTGGCATCTGCCGTACTTGCACGGCCAAAACAAACTTCAGTAAACCACTTTTTTACCACTGAAATTTATGGTGCAGAGTTCCCATGATATTTAACAAGCTTAGACTTTAATTGATTGATAGTCTTTTCCCATGTCTCCTCAAGTCTGATATCAATGGCTGTCAAACACAAACTAAATGACCCAGCTTGTTCAAATTTCGATGCCTGATAGATGCCTGCTGGCAGAAGCAGTGTTGCCCTTTCAGTTAAGAGCCGGGAAATACTAAAAGTCTCGGATTTATTGACCCATCCTCGTATATTAACATTCCAGTTCCACTTAATTTTTGACGAATATAAGCTTGATGCTAATTCAGATTCTAATTCCGAAAAAAACAAATGGAGTACGAAAAGTTTCAGCTAAAGAAATTCTAAATCAAACTAAAGCTAAAGGAAATATAATAAATAAAAATCAACTAAATATTTGATATTTTATAAAAAATACAAGTAAAAATCATGCATTTAAGGGTTAAAATATTTGATTTTAGATAAATCACAAAAAACTAGTAAATGCTTAAAAATGTTGCATGTCTAGGATGCCATTCTTTGAGGCTCACAAGCGTCGCTTCTGAGAGCTGTTTGGGGTCCGTAGTGAAAAGATAAACTTGAAATTTCCTCTGCTACTCCTTTGTTGATTACGTCATTCAGTTTGAAATGTCTGATTTATTTCGTAAACAGTTTGATTATGCCTCCCTGTGTATTGCGAATTAATATTGTTTTCAATGACTTCTACCTACCAACTGCATTACTTAGATCTAGTATAGTAATGACTATATTATAATCATCAGTATTTGAGTGCATTTGAATAATTCTATCGTGCCATACAAAGAATCAACATAATTCTCATTTATTTAAGCATACGTACACAAACTGATATTTTGACACATTTAAAATTATTGCATTGAAATAAATCCTTGAGTATGTTAAAAAAAGTAAACTGCAACAAAATTATCAAATACAGAGCAGCTCTTGGTTTACATTTTATCCTTCAATGGAAGACATATTTCATATTTAAATACAATACCACAATAAACCATGACTATTTTCACATTTATTTCAAGTAATTATTTCAAAATATTTATGGTTTATTTCAATAAATATTTTTCATATTCATTGTTATAGGTATTTTTGTTATTACAATCAATACAGAGGCAGGGTTAATAAATAAGTGGTGTTTTTTTTCTGCTTTAAATACAAACACTTCACATATGATTTTCCTATACGGTCTGCCATTTAAAAATACTTACTTTCATTTTATGAAATTCAAGTGTTAAAAATTTCTGGTATTTTATTGTATTTAATAACACTCACTGACTGGTTCAACCAGATCCAGATCCACATCCAAAACCATTGACACAAAACACACGTCACATGTGTTCTGCTGTTGTTGTCTGCCAAAAAATCCACACTGCTGCAAGACTGCATAAACATCCAAGTGAGTATTATTACTCTTTACTATGTATCCATCCCATTGATACTTGTAAGTTAGTGGCAGGCTGTGTCTATATTTGTATGTAGCATGTTGCAGCATTCATTGCCTCAGCATGTACTCATTCATGTGTTTTCTTTTTTTTTTGTTTTTCTCTGTTGATATTGAAATTTCCTGAGTGTCTGTCAGTGGACTGGCCAACTTAATTGAATCACATACATTATTTTATTATCGGGTTTCTTTTTTTTTTTGTTTATCCATTTTTGCTTTTTCATTTAATTTCATTTGATTTTCTATAATTTGATTAATTTATGTATATTTAAGATCAAAAATCAATTTCATTATTTAATTAATTATTTCGTTCGCCATAAATCATTGGAAAAATTAAATATGCATGCAAGTTTGAACAAAAATTATGGTCAATTAAGATAAATTTTGAAATCCCCTCTTTGTTTGTTCTACAATACTTGATATTAAAGTGTGCCCTCCATTACTTGAAACATACCATATTTAAAAACAATTATTGTTTAAATGTTTTCAAAATTGTATTGATTTATATTTAGGGGGTTTTCCCTGTTGTGTTGTTTGGAAAATTCATTTGAATTTGTAGTAAAAATGCCTTAATAAATAAACAGCGCCAGTTGTAGTAATTTTATTCAAATTGTTCGTTTTTGTTTGTTTAATATTTTAAATATGCATTATTTCATTGCTCTCCCAGCCCCTTCATTTTCAAATACATAATTTTAGATTTTGTTTATTTATAAATGGGAGTCCATAAATATTTTAATGAAAATATAAATCTAAATGTTTTGTGTTTTTCTTTTACGAGTTCAGTTTAAGTGTTTATTTCGAAAAATTTTGTTTAACAATTTGTTTAAGTTATTCAGTTTTGTCTTTAATAGTCATGTTAAAATTTTATATAAATAAATGAATTTTGAACATGTTGCATTTTGTTGTGTTGTGTCCCTTTTTATATATATTTGATACTTGAAACAGATTTTTCATCTCAATAAGAGAGTTTTTGTTAAAGTCATTAAATAAATTGTATACAAAATAGATTTAAATAATATTTACTTAATTTTTATTTAAAAGAAATGTGTTTTATAAATCTCTATTACAGAAATTAGGATTTTTGAAATGGTAAAATAGGGAAGGGAAGTAGTTATCTTACAAAACCTTGCATAAAATTCAGCTTATCTTACTTTAAAATGACTACTACTTACACCTTGCTTTACATAGAAGTAGTTTGGTAATCTGTGGCTAATAATCTGATATAAATGAAAAAATGTTTGTATCCCTATTTATATTTGATACTTACAATCCGAATAAGCATATTTACTGGAATTCAAGTTAAAAGCAAGTGTAATTCAAGTCTTGAATTATAGTCAAGCAATTGAATTACAGTTGTAGTACTTTTTATTTCAATAGCATTCTTCAGTAAAAAGAAAATATAAATTCAAGTCATATAAATTTTTTGTTTAATAAATATTTAATTTTTCAAATATTTTTGAAGTTTAACCCTAGCTCTGGCACTATTTTCATATGTAAATAGTTGAATTTTAAAATAGCTATAATCCAGACGAATGCCCAGGCCTGAGTGTCAAAATGCACAGATTTCTGGGCAACTACATATTTGTCAACCTTAGTAGGTATCTGATTCTAGACTTAATGACCTACTGGGTCTAAAATGTCAACATTTTAGCATACATTACGATGTAAATGACACTACATCTGACGAGCTGTGTGGGCTTTTCAAAACGGGGTCCTTTCGACTCTACTTGATTGTTCGCACGCACGAAACTACCACGTAAACCAACCATATATCTGAGGACGTACATTGGGATTCCCTTATGTTAGGGTATTAGGGAGTGAAGTACATCGGAGGAGCTTTGATGTCAGATCTCTAAATAAACTGAATAATTGACTTCATAAGCAGCCTACATTGGGATTCCCTTATGTTAGGGTATTTCTGAGTGAAGTACATCGGAGAAGCTTTGATGTCAGATCTCTCAATAAACTGAATAATTGACTTCATAAGCAACCTAGGCCTATCGTGGTGATGTTATGGATAGCTTCACCAGTATCCCTAACGGTTTTTGAGTATCCCTAACAATAATCTACATATGAATATCTAAGAAACTACATATATTTACAAATGTAAATAGTGCCAGAATTCGTAGAAAATTATTGGGGCCAGAGCTAGGGTTAAAACATAATTACACTTGCATTCAAGTCAATTTAAAACAAAATGTTCAAGTGCTTGTATTTTTGTGGCTTTAATGCTTATTGGGAATATATTTTTGTTTTTAGTATGAGAGATTTTTGTGAAATTCATTAAAATATAAGGAAATTAAAAATACTGGATTTTTGAAAATTTTTAGCTTTTAATTTGAAACCTTTATACAATATAAACTTATTCAAAGTATTGGCCATTGCTAGCCATGACCTCGTCCCATATTTCTGGAAACATATGAATTCTGAGCAAAAAGAACTGCTCATCTTTTGAGGCCAAGAACGAATCAAGCCAATATCTGATACTGTGTTCCAATGTGAAGTGTATCCCAGATAGAGCGTTCTGCTTTGATCAAAACAAACTGTTGTCGGATGGGCAAAGGTCTGGACTATAAATCGGATAAGACAAAATTTCGAAACCTCTTCATTTTAAATACTTTTTAACAGGTATTATAAAATGTGGCCGAGCGTCATCATAATGGAATATTGCGGTTTCACATCTGGCCGTTTTTCGGCAAATGCACGCTTCCAACGAATCAGTTGCGTTCGGTATAGGTTCCCTGTGATGTTCTGGATAGGACCCTTTTGGTCCCACCAAATACAGAGTAATACCTTAGCGCCATGGATTTTTTCGTTAGTGTGGATTCGACTGGTTGGCCGGGCTTCATATACGCTTCGGGTTATCGTAATAGATCCATTTTTCATCGCAAAAATTATTTTCTTTTGCTGCATTATTTTGGAAATGTATTTCAAGGTCTCTCGGCTTCAATTCGTATGGTACCCAAGTTACCTACTTTTGGATGAATCCTGCTGCTCGCTAACGTTTTAAAATTGCTGCTTGAGTAGCTCCCAATGATTTTGTAAGCTCTTGTTGAGTTTGATAACAATCTTCAAGGAGAAATGCTTCCAATTCTTGGTCTTCCAATTGCTTCAGCTGAAATTTTTTGCAAATTAAAGAAGTAAAGCAAAACTTCCCACAAATGACGCTTTGTTGCTACAAAATTCGACTTTTTCGAACCAAAAAAAACTTTGTTGTTTACACTTTAATGTTCAATTACTAATTGAGAATAAATGTATCCTTCAAAATGACATATAAATTATTAAAAACAAAAACCGCGTTCAAAAGATACATCATCTATTGTAAATCCCGCATTTTTAAGTCATTCATCCAATAGTACTGATGGGATCTGTCTAAAAACAGTCTTATTTACTAAGACATAATAAAATTTCTTTATATCTTTTACAATTTCTATTACTTACTTTTTTTATAAAGCATACAACAATTTTAACCATAACAAATTAAAAATTTATTAAAAAAGCCTAACGGTTTGTGGCACATTAAAAACATCCAAAATTTTTAAATAATAAAAAAACACATAACCACGTTTTTAACATTTTATGCTTAAAAATTTAAACAACATTACATTATACATAAACAACCCGTCTCATTACTTATTAAAATTCTTAAAGTAATAAACCAGAAGTCATTATAAAACCTAAAAGTCAATAAAAATTAATTACATGAATTTAATGTAAAGTACACAACTCATATAGTTAAGCAACCAGTGAAAGAGTGAGTGACTTGTTGACCTCAATCAGCTCTAACTCTCCATTAATAATAAATAACTAATACAACCCTCGTGACCAAATCTTGGAATATTTAGCTGAAAACATATTGACATACTTATAGGCAAAGAATTCTATAGATGATCGTAAATAAATATTAATGACAAACACACTTATGTACATACATACATATGATTGTATATAATATGCCTTGTGTGTTTCATAATTTTAAGAAAACCCGTTAATGTGTCAAATTATTTTATTATTTTGTATATTTAAATAATTTTCAACATGCCACCACACCTTTCAAAACAAACCCTCCAAAATTATTTTTTTTTATTTTTTCTGAGTATGTCTCTTAATAAAATATTTATCATAATTTTAAGCCCGTTTGAAAAAAAAAATACCAAACAAAAATTATATTGTAAATATTTACCACACAAACACGAAATGTCATTTTATGCATGGCAAGTGGCATGAATATACATACATGAACATTCTCCATACCAAAAAAAAAGCAAAATAAAATAAATAAAAATTGTAAAGAAAATAACAGCCAAACAAACAAATTACAAATGCAACGCATCATTTCGTGACTCAACTAGATTTTATATTAAGTATACTTTTATTTATATATAATTTTTCTTTTTTTAATTTTAAAAGAACTCAAATACTGGGTCTGTTTTAAATACAGCAGTGATGGGCTTGACATGATGATGACAACTCATGATATTTATTTGTTTATTATTTTTATTCTCTTTTACCGTTTGTTCCCTTTCCTATGTTTAATAAGGTGCGTTCACATTATTAAAATGTTTGATGAAATAAGCGTAATTTATATTTTAAGCAAATCTTTATTTGAACTTACATATCTTTTGTAAGAGCAAACAATGTTAAAAACAATGTAAGATTATACTGTGATTGGACTAACAATATGACACGAAAGGGGAAATGGACATATTTTTGAGACACTGTGACAGATCACTGAACTGAGGTATGTGCACTTGTTTAGTTTAGAGTTCTGTTTTCGTATCTGATCATATAAATAACACTCATTGAGAAATTGTTAAAATTTAAACCACAGCCAACAGTGGGTTAACATGATTGGTTATTTACCTGTAAACAACATGAATGTCGACGAATTTAATAATTATTGTCAAACGATAAATAAAGTCAGCGTATCTGGCCTTGACGGGACCCGACAGTGCACCGTCTCCTCTACATTCTCCTCAGAAATCACCCCACATAAAATAAGGCTGTCAGTACCAGTAAACACAGTTACATTATAAACGATATACATATCGACCCCTTAGCGCCAAATTATTGTAAGCGACAAAACACAAATTTTAGAGGAGAAGGTTTTTTCGATTACTTTGAAATTTATACATAGAATTAAAAATTTTATGATGCGATATATTATAATTTCGTTCAAGCTATTTGTCTATTTTTCAAAAATATTTATAACTTTTGACAATTGAAAATTCATGGAATACTTTATTGAAAAATATGACAAAAAATATTTATAACACTTATATATAACACTATTTGCATCTCCGCCTGTTGTATTTTAGTCATAATTATGTAGTTATAATATGGTAAGTTATGGTTTTGCATGGGGGATTCAATCTGCTCTCTGCTGAGCGCGGAGAAAGATCTTCAGAGCTTGTCAATCTTCAAACTTCTAAAAGAAAAATACCACTATATGAATTTAGTAGTTATTGAATGTAGAAGTTATTGCTTATTAACTTGGTATACAGGCCATAGTCCAATCATAAACTGTCTCTCGTTAAGGGAAGTAATTATAGTTCCTTTAACCTCCACATACATCAAAAAAATCCTTAGACTAGCAGCAATGATTAGAAGACAACACTGATTTAGGTATCTTAAAGATATAGCCGTTAGGTTTCATGGCCTGTCACTCATCAAAGCTCACTTGGGTTCATTCAAAACTAATCCCAAGAAGTCAACAGCAGGATATTTATACTACATCCATTGCTTCCAAAGTGAACCAACAAGATTCTCTGATGAAGAAATGGATGCGTCTCAGATTCATACTTGATAACTCATCTAAACAGGAGAGGAGCCGGATAATGGCAGAACAGGTGCGACACAGTATCTTTCTCCTTTTGGTTTCGACAGAATCTACAGTAATCGCTGAACCGTAGGCCCATTTTTCTAGCATATGCTCCAATTATGCAGTGTCCTGTAATAAAAGAAACAATTCGCCTTATTTGCTCACGACGGAATTCTGTAAGTAGAATTACGGGCCATGTCGATGTCGCGAAAACACAAGTCCACCTGTTCTGTGCAGTCTCATATAGTTTCATCGCTCTCCTTTTTGGACAATTCATCTGCTATACAATTAACCTGATTTCCATTATGTTCAGAGACCCATATAAACGTTATCCTAGAATGTCTCGCTATCTCATTTAGGGATACCGAGACTTCCTCATCTAGTTGAATGCTCGTTTCATAGCAGTGCAGAAGTGGGATTTATAGCCGTTAAAATTCCTATAATTTAAACAACACGATCACACCCTGTTTCGTTTGGTATCCATCAGTGAAGGCCAGTTTAATTAGTCGTGATCTACACAGAGCAGACCCCGTCAAATAATAGTGTCATAGCTTGGGAATGAAATGTACTTTAAACAAATTAAAATTTATTTGTTTTTGACAGATGTGTGTACTTGGAATTAATTTTCTCCAAACATACGGAATACAGGAATCAATTTAGATGTCGTATATCGGTTAAGGCTTTTTCGAATAGGCGTGAATTATATCTGGATCCATACAGAAACCATGCATCATTAAATCCATTTTGGGTGATTGTATAGATCCGAATATCTTTCACGAATATCCGAGAATGCCTTGATCTCTTTTACGACCTCTTAATGGCTATGATCTCTGCTTCTTTTCTCAATTTCAAAAGATGATTTTATAACGCATAACAAAATAAAAATAATTCAAAATTCGTGAATTTCATTGAATATTCACAATGTTAAACCAATTCTGGTTATAGAATTATTTTCAAAAAAAATGTTTAATCATTTTCATAATTTTCGGCAAATGATTCACACTAAAACGCCACCGAAGTAAAATAATTAAATAAAGGTTGTTGGCTTGACTAATGCGCCATTTCACCACCACAGGCGCTGCAACCTGCACTAATAACAAACATAACGCGCAATTGCAGAGTTGTCAATTAAAAAGCTTTTCTTCTCCTTTCACCACCTTTTCTTCTACACTATATCGCCTTTCCAAAGAAAGTAACACAATTATATATAGGCATATTAATTGCCTGAGTGTTACTTCTCTTTCTAAAAAAAAAAAAAAAAAAAAAAAAAAAAATTGCATTCGGTACAGGTTCCATGTGATGGCCTGGCCAGATTTCGATTCGGTTGGTTGGACAGGCTTCACATAAGATCTCTTACGCTTCGAGTTATCGCAATGTATCCATTTTTCATCGCAACTAATGATTCGGTGCATGAATGGCAAAATTATCTTTCAAGGTCTCTCGTCTTCAATTCGTAAGGTATCCAATTTCCCTGTTTTTGGAGGAATCCTGCTTTGGAATACTGCTTCAGTAGTTCCCAATGTTTCTACAAGCTCTTGTTGAGTTTGAAAACAATCTTCATGAAGTAATGCCTCCAATTCTGGATCTTCAAACATTTTTGGCTGGCTTGGGCAATTCTTGTCTTCCGAGTCAAAATGACCACTTCTGAACCGAACAAACCATATCTCGCACGTTAAAACCGATAAAACACATTCACCATAAGTTACGGTGAGCAATCTAAGTGCTTCAGCGGCACTTTTTTTTTTGATGATAAAAAATTAAAAAGAACAACTAAGTTCTTTTAAAATATATATTTTAAAGTGTAACATTAAATTCGTCTCATACTACTGAGTACATACATATTTATGTAGGTACCATTGAATTATCCGTTACTTCTCAAAAAAAAAATAAATAAAACCAACAAAAAACCATTGATCAACAGTTGAATGTTGAACATAAAAACACATTTACTTATTTTTATTTACTTATATGATGAATAAATGTATTTTTTTATGACAAAATGTGTAGGGAGAGAGAGAAACGTTTGAATGAATCTACAAATGACTGACAATTGAAACAAGCCGGCACACCCGATAAAATAATCATAATAATAATCATCATCATCATTGACAGCAAAAAAAATAAACTACAGCAACAATGAGAAAAGCAACAGCTACAACAAAAGGTATAACGTAAGCTTATAATACAAATCGGCTAAGTCGACTTTTTATAAAAATTAAATTTGAAATGCTGCATTAACAGATTTATTCCATATTTCAAGCAGAATATGTTCCAAAATTGTTTATTTATCCTGTAAATTTTTTAAAATGGACTTAGCCTATTTGTACTCCACTGTATACTACATACAAATGAATATAAAAATAATGTATGAGTATGTGCTAAATTGTAATAATTGTTGTTGTTTCTATGTAAATATTTTATAAACTAAAGGCGATTGAACTATTGTTTTTGTAAATTCTTCTTCTTGTTATTTTTTGTTGTATTGCTTAGTAAAAAGAATATATCAAATATAATCTAGAAGATAAAAAAAACTTATTTATTTTTTTTTAGAAAAATACTATAGCAACTTTAACGATGCATCAATGAATGATAGTAACGAGGATTGTGTGAAAAAGTGCTTTTGAAATATGGGAAAATATAGTTTTAAACGTTTTTATACCCTTCGTGAGAAGGGTATATATAAGTTTGTCATTCCGTTTGTAATTTCAACATTTTTCATTTCCGACCCTATAAAGTATATATATTCTGGATCCTTATAGATAGCGGAGTCGATTAAGCCATGTCCGTCTGTCTGTCCGTCTGTTAGTTGAAATCAATTTTCTGAAGACCCCAGATATCTTCAGGATCCAAATATTCAATAATTCTGTCAGACATGCTTTCGAGAAGTTTTCTATTTAAAATCAGCAAAATCCGTCCATAAATAACGGAGATATGAGAAAAAACCGGGACAACCTCGATTTTTGATCTATATATGGATTACAAAGTCATTAATATAGACAATATGGATATCTAATGATAGATATTTCAAAGTCCATTGTAACGATGTAGATAAGGCTATAGTAAGTTGGACCTACAATGGGTCAAAATCGGGAAAAATATTTTTTGACCCGAATTTTTTTTTCATCAAACAATTTTTTTGTTATAAATTTTTTTTCCAAAAAAAAAAATTTTAAAAAAACTTTTCTTAAAAAAATTAAAAAACAATTTCGAAAAAAAAAATGTTGAAAAACAATTAAAAAAAAATTAAATTTTGTTTACCTAAAAATATTAAAAAAAAATTATTTTAAAGTATAATTTGGTGAAGGGTATATAAGATTCGGAACAGCCGAATATAGCTCTCTTACTTGTTTTAACTAAGGAACCTGATTCAGAAACACGATCGAAAAACAATTTTAAAATTTAAATCTCTCAGATCTAAAAAAATATTTAAGTGTTTTTCATAAAAAAATTTAAAGGTTTGTCTCCGGTCGTGTTTCTGAATCAGAACCAAAATATTTTTATACCCAACCTCTAAAAAGACGATATATCTATGTCCGTCCATCTGTCTGTTGAAAAAACGATAGGTCCCAAATGTTCCCCCAGAATACGGTTTGAGTAGTAGTAATTATGTTGATTATACGGCAATCCTAAAATTATTTCCAAGTATTTCTGAAAAAAATACAAAAATTGGACTTATTTAGACCCCAAATATACCCAAGGATATATTCTTTTTTTGCTAACACATAAATTTTGACATGAAATTTGATTTTGATATAATTTTGAGAAGACTTTTCCGATTGCCCCGTTATGTGTGTGAGGAATAAAGCAAGTACAACTAACAACAACTTTAAGTGAATGTTTTGTGAGCGTAAAATAAATAATAGAAGAATGAGAAAAATAAGAAACGTTTGTTCGAGTATCTGTTAAATAAATATTAGAAAAGAAAATGATGCAATTGTTTGGATAACGTTTGTGTTTATGTTATCGAACAATGATTAAAACTAGAGTAGAACGAGAAGTTTTAAAAATGAAGAAAATTAAAAACAACAAACAAATTTTTCAGTGTGAAAATGTTTAGAACAAACGTTAAACAACAAGTGTTTTAAACCACCTTTTTAATGGCAAATTGCCATAAACAAAATATGGTGTTCTGCATCTTTATAAAAATAATAAACACCCAGACCTAGGATATTTTCTTTTGTAAAACTATAAACTCTTAATTTAACCCTCGCATTTATTTTAACACTCACATTAATTTTAAATATTTTTTCTCAATTTTCCATTAAACAAGTTCGAAAAAAAACACAGCAAATTTTCATCAATTCTTTATGTTTATCTTCCTGCTCTTACACTAATCAAACATCATGTTCATTCAATTAAAACATACTTCGTTATTTCACATCAACAAAGAAAAAAACTAAATAAACATTTTTGTAGTTCTCCAACTCCCACAGTGGATAGGAACGAACAAATAATGTATACAAAACTTGTACTCTCATGTTCACTATTATTTTACAAAAAAAAAATTAAAGAAAGCAAAAAAAATAACAAAATTCAATTAATTCAATGTTATGCGTAGGTGTGTAAACTGTTATTCGGATACAAAAAAATCTAAAAAAAAAAATAATAAAATAGAAACAGCTACAAATGGAAAAAATAAAAACGTATAAAGGTCAATAACATTTAAACATAATAAAAACTCTGTTTTAGATACACCCATCATCATAGTTACGTATAAATAAACAAGCACGCATACACTTTTCCATGTTTAACATTTTCCGCTTGTTTTTTTTTTGATTTGAAACTTTAAATAAACATTTCTAAAGGTTAGGGTCAATATTTATACTAGTGGAGTGCACAAATTTTACAGTAATTTTTCAATTCTTTTTTATTGTTATGAAAGTCAATGTTCTGTTACACATGAGTTTGTAAATAATGATAAATCATAATAAACACGTGATTTTTTTTTTTTAAATATAAATTATTTCCTTGCACTCTACTATGTGATGAGAAAATTTTTGGTTTTGTTTTTGATATGACAAATAATGTAGTTCTGCTTTCGTTTCTATTACAACTTGCTCATTAGTGGGCAATTTTTATACCCTACACCACCATAGTGGGGAGGGTATTATGCGTTTGTGCAGATGTTTGTAACGCCCAAAAATATTAGTCTAACAACCACCTTAAAGTATACCGATCGACTCACTTTCTGAGTCGATTAACCGATGTCCGTCCGTCGGGCTGGCTGGCTGTCCATGTAAACCTTGTGCGCAGAGTACAGGTCGCAATTTTGAAGATATTTCGATCAAATTTGGTACATATTATTTTTTCGGCCCAAGGACCAAGCCTATTGAAACTGGCTGTTATCGGTCCACTATATTGGACTTTATCGGTCATAAATGTTTAATTTATTTATATATGTATCTACACAAACTCCGCTCCAAATAAGTTTTATATACACAAAATTCATGTCACCAAATTTTGTTACGATCGGTCCATAATTAGTCATAGCTCCCATATAGACCCGCTTCCGAAAATCACTTTAACGTGCATAAATCGCTTAAAAATGTTGGTAAACACACAAAATTCAACATAGTTAACTTTAATATAGACATAAATCACACGACCTAATTTCATGGTGATCGGTCCATAATTGGTCATAGCCCCCATATAACCCCAATTCCGAAAATCACTCAAAAATATAAATTATTGAAATTTTAAAAGAACAATTTATTTGCTCTTTTACTTAGTGTAGGGTATTATGTGGTCGGGCTTGACCGACCATACTTTCTTACTTGTTTTACATAAGAGATGGAAATGGAAAGAGGTGGAATAATCGATATAAACATTTTCACTGTAATTCAGGTTGAAAGCAAGTGTAATTCAAGCCTTGAATTATAGTCAAGCAATTGATTTACTGATGTATTACTCTTTATTTCAACATAATTCTTCAGTAAAAAGGAAACATAAATTTTTGTTTGAAAATTATTTAATTTATTCAAAAGTTTAAAACATAATTACATTTGCATTCGAGTCAAATTCCAACAAAATGTCCAAGTGCTTAAAGGGGCTTTGGTGCTTCGTAAAATATACGAGAAAGTCAATATGGATATCAGGATTTTTAGAGTAGGTAACAATTTGCTGAGTGAACAGCTTAGATAAAACATATTATAGGGATTATAATATTGTATCAGTAATTATTATTCTTGTCTCTTATTTGATAATTTCTTTGAAATTCGTAGACATTCGAGTTCACCACCGATTGACTGTGAGTTCCGACCTGTCAAAGTTCTAACTCAGTTGTAAAAAACCCAAGTGGTGAGAATGTATTAGTAAAAAAAACTATGTGAAAACAAAAACAACACTCGTATGTGTAACTTTTTTGAGTAATTTTTTTGTTTGAGATTTTTTCGACTTTACGTTCTCTATGGTTCCGACAACAGATGTAAACTACTCAAAACTATGTATAAAAGTGAGTGCTTTTCATACAAAATTTCCTAACGATTTATTTCGTTTGAAACCGTTTCGAATATAACATCAGATAAACCCATCACATCATATAATTAAGGTCCTGATTCAGAAACACGAAAAGAAAACAATTTTAAAATTTTTCTATGAAAAACACTCAAAACTTATTTAAAAATGTAATGATTTTCATACAAACATTTAAATTGTTTTCCTTTCGTTTTTTCAGAATCATTAACAAAGTAAAGTTGCTAAAATGTATATAATTTATATTAAAATTTAATATTTAAATTAAGGATATAGGACATGGTTTTCTTTATTGGTTCATATATAACTGGCAACACCAGCTCACTTTAAATTTCCAGTACACTTACACTTAAAGAGTGAGTCAGAAAAAACTTGAACAAACTATTCCAGCTAAAACTTATCCTTGGTCCAACAAATTGGTATTTTTATACCTTTCACCATGAGTGACAAGGGTATTTATAAGTTTGTCATTCCGTTTGTAGTTTCTACATTTTTCATTTGCGACCCCACAAATTATATATATTCTGGATCTTTGTAGAAAGCGAAGTCGATATAGCCATGTCCGTCTGTCCAACTATATGTTGAAATCAACTTTCCGTAGTCCCCAAATAACTTGCAAACATGCATCAATATATCGGGAATTCTTCCGTTTGCTATTAAAAATCGAAAAAATAAGCCCACAAATGAAAAAACCGGGACAACCTAGATTTTTGGCCTATTTTTGATCTATATCTGGATTACTAAGTCATTAATATAGACAATATGGATATCTAATGATAGATATTTATAAATCCATTGCAACGATTTATATAAAGCTATAGTAAGTTGGACCTACAATGGGTCAAAATGGAGAAAAATATTTTTTAACCGGAATATTTTTTTACCAAAACAATTTTTTGTCATAATTTTTCACTAATATATTTGAAAAAAAATTTTAAAAAATTAAAAAAAAAAATTGGAAAAAAATTAAAAAACAATTTCGAAAAAAAAATTTCAATTTTGTTTATCTAAAAATATTAAATATTTTTATTTTAAAGTATAAAGTATACTTGGTTTTTAATCACTTTAGCTTTTTAAATTATGTCAGATAGTATCTTTCCCAAATCATTTATTTTCAACTGTTATTTCGGTCAAAATTGCCAGCGAAAAAAAAGTGCGAGAAAAAATCATTAAAAATTTTCAAAAAAATCCATTATGGACATTCAAAAAAATAGCAAAAGATCTGAAGGCTCATCGTAACTTTGTTTCAAAATCCATTAAACTGTACAAGAAATACTTGAACTCTTTTGAAGAGCACCGAACACTTCTATCAGAAAAGCAGCTCGTAAAGTTAAATGCTCTGATTCTTTTTTGCGCAGTGCCAAAGCTAGTGCTGGGTCGAAGTCGTATAAAGTTTCAGATCGCAATGCGTTAAACAACTTAGAAAAAAAGAACGTGCGTAAAAATTGAGGTAAAATTTTAAAAATAGATGATAAAACTAATGTTTTGGCAGGCTTTTCACAACTTCAGGGTCAAGATTTTAATGTGGCTGATGGACGAGGTAATAATTCCGAACAATTCCGGACAAAAACACAAACAAAATTCCACAAGAAGTTTCTTGTGGCAAAAGAAGCCATTAATTTCTAACATCAGGCACGATAAACACAGAAATATATGTATATTACAGAGTGTCTACAATAACCGTTCTTACCGTTCTTAAAACAACAGAGTACCTTTATATTTCTGGCCCGATTTGGGAACTTGCCAGTATTGGAAAACGGCCGTTGAGTAGTATTCAAACAATAATATACATTTTTTATCACAGAAGCCAGCTGTCAAGATCTTCGGTCTGTGGAAAGGTATTGGGCTCTTGTAAAAAAAGAATTAAAGAACACAGGAACAGGAAAGTTATCCCAGGACATGTTAATTTAAATTAATACAAGTATAAGATTTTTCTGGCTCACTCTTTATGTATGGCTGCGACATTGTATTTTCAGCTCACTTTTATTATTTTCCAAGCAGTATTTACTATTTTTTCTAAACTATTTTTTTTTGTCTTGCTGCTGGTTTTGTATTTGATATAAATGTGTATGGCATGACGTTACATTTGATGTCGACACCATCTGTAACAATGGTACGCAATTTAGCACACTTTTATTTCTGCTAAATAAACTTTAGATTGTATGTACAATATGTAGTGTTTTAGTTTTTTTAGAGTACTATGTATAATCGCAACACAGCAAACATATTAGGAATCGACGACCCAGTACACAAACTCAATAAAACTCACAAAAATGAACTTGCACCAAAACTGGCTCATATTGATGCCCCTAATTTCAACAAATAGATATCTATCAGTGATTAGTTACTTATGGAGTAAAAATATTTGCTAATTTTTACATGTAGATATTGATTTGAAATTAATGTAAAGTTAAATTTTAAGTAAATTTCAACAAAATATAAAAAAACCCAACAGTTTTTTATATTTTGTTGAAATTACGGTCATTAATACAGTAAATATCACAACATTCCCAAAACCTTTTAGTAATAAAGTAACTCTTTTAGCAATTAAGTTGTAAAGAAAAAGCTTTTGTTAGTTTTAGTTTTTAAATAACATAATTGTAGTTATTATCTAAAATGTTGGCTGGGTTTGATTTAGTTTCTGCTTTTTTTTCTGAAGAGCTAAAATTCACATATTTTCGCATATTTATACGTTTTCGCCATTGTTTTGTATTTGCTATGGTATGAATATTGTTCTCATTCATGTATCTAAACAGAAAGCTACATTAGTACTTAAATATCTAGATGCATATAAGGTACAAAGTGTTTTTACAAAGATATTTACAGCTTCACTGCTACAATAACAAATTGTTTGCAGTGTTTTCAAACAAATTGTTTTAATCGAAAGTTAATTGTTTGGAATAAGATTTTTGTATACACTACAAAAAAGAAACAGATCGGTAGAATAATAAAATAAATTAAAAAATGTCTATTACTTTAAAAAAACATATAAAATTTCTAAGAGTGGGTCCATCAATATCCCTGTAGTTCGGCATTGACAACAAAACATATCATTGCACAGCATGTGGTTTTTACACCATTTTATGCATAAAATTAAAATTTTGTGAATATGAGCGAATTCACTTAATTGTGAATAAATTTGAAAATCATAAATCAATTTTTATGATTAATACCTCATTTTGTTCCCAGTATATGTGGTTTTGCGACGAACTAATAAACCTGAACAATTTCTGCCGTTTTCGATTTTTCATGATTTTTTTAAAACAAAAAAATTTTATATTTTCTCGTAATAATATATATTTTTTGCTTAAATTTGTTATTACAACTCCGAAACTACTGAGCCGATTAAAACGCAATATATATGTGAAAACTTGTACATAGTATGGGGAAAATGTTTTAAAAATTCAATCAATCGAAAGAAGAACATTAACTACTCAATATTGTGTATATCCAACAAAACACTAAAATTTTGTGAAAATGATCGAATTCAATTAATTGTGAATAAATTCGAAAACAATCAATCGATTTTCATGACCGATTTCTCATTTTGTTCCCAGTACATGTGGTTTTGTGATGAAGTAATAAATCTGTAGAATTTTGAACGTTTTCGATTTTTCATTATTTTTTTTGAATCAAAAAAATTTTGTATTTCCAGTTAAAAAATATTTTTTTTGCTTCTATTTGTTGTTATAACTCCGACACTACTGAGCCGATTGAAACTCAATATACATGTGAAAACTTGTACATAGCATGGGGAAAATGTTTTAAAAATTCAATCAATCGAAAGAAGAATATTAACTACTCAATTTTGTGTATATCCAACAAAACACTAAAATTTTGTGAAAATGAGCGAATTCAATTAATTGTCAATAAATTCGAAAAGAATCAATCGATTTTTATGAACGATATCTCATCTCGTTCCTAGTACATGTGGCTTTATGATAACGTAATAAACCTGTAGAAGTTTGTACGTTTTCTATTTTTCATGATTTTGTTTAAAACAAAAAAATTTTGTATTTTCACTTAAAAATTAATTTTTTTGCTTCAATTTGTTATTATAACTCCGAGCGAATTCAATTAATTGTGAATAAATTCGAAAATATTACATAAATTTTTTCGATCAATATCTCAATTTGTTCCTATTAAATGTGGCTTTGTGATACAGGAATAAATCTGAACAATTTCTGCCGTTTTCGATTTTTCGCGATTTTTTAAATCAAAAAAATTTGGTATTTTCACTTAAAAAATAAATTTTTTGCTTCAATTTGTTATTATAACTCCGAAACTACTGAGCCGATTAAAACGCAATATATGAACGGATTAAAGGTTATGAAAATCTAAATTCGTCTAAGTTTATCTTAATAATATCGGACTAACTGTTTTTCAGTTATCATTAATTATGTGGAGAAACGTCTAACAAAATTTATAATTTTGCTAAAAAATTAAAAAATAAAAATTTAGCATTTTTGTACTTAGGTAGCCATGGTGCATCAAATCTATATAGGTAGTTATTCAAGCCTTTTTTCTTGTTGAACTGTGTAATCTGGGAGTTGCAGGTTCAATTCCCAGCAGATACTGTCTAACTAGAATGAAGTTATGGTATTCATTACTCTATTCTGTAAATTAAGATAGAATTCAATTTGTAATTCATTGCCACCAGAGTTCGAACATGAACGATTTTCGGATCTACACAGTACGAATAAGAGCAAAACTCATTAATATTATAAAAAAAGGAAACAATCTAGAGATTTCGCATGGAAAAATGTGGTTTGTGCCGACCACAGAATAATAAACTTGTATTTTCTTGTTTTAATTGAAAAAACTAACAGTTTTTATTGATTTTGATTTACACTCTATTTAATATTAATATTTTTTCTTTTTATTTTTTATATTTTCAGGTAATAAACATATTCATAACGATTTAATAAAACTAAGCGAGGTGTAAGAAAACATGTCCATGTAAGTTTTTATAAAAATATAATTCTGACTTTCCTCATGTCAATTGAATAAGAAAAAAAAGTTAATTAAATTAATCTACATACTTGAACTAAATTATTCACCACATGCCACGATCATGCCAAGCATGATGTATAAAGCTTTAATAGCTAATAATTCTACAAAAATACTAAGCCACAAATAAGAAAAATATTAAAAAACAAACATGAAATAATTTCCCGGTTATAAACAATTTAAAATTCAATTAGTACAAGAGCTAGTTAACGAGGATAAGAGGGGGCTACAGCAGTAACTATATACTTCAAGCGAAGTACTTTTTTTGTTTCATAAAAAACACAGCACACACAATTTATGATTCATAGTAAATATTTGACCTTTTCATTATTAACTTAAACAAAAAAATATTAAAAAAAAACTTTACATAGACAAATAGCCCTGAACTCTTGAAAACTGCAGGAAAAACAAATTGCGTTACTTAAGCTTTGGAGTAAAAATATAAATATGTAGTAAGAAAAAAAATATATATTTTTACCATAAATATGAACAAGAAGATTTATGCAGAACTTATAATTGGTTTATGAACCATTTCTTTCCATGAAAAATTAAACACACAACATTTCTTTCTCTTTGCCTCCCTCCCTACTTGACGCTTTTGTTGTAAAGGAACGATTTTCTAGAATTTAGTTTACTGCTTTTTCAAAATATTTATAATGCAAGAGGCAATTAATGTTTGTAATTTTGTAAATCATTTGAACAACCTGAAAAGCAAAACAAAACAAAAATCAGAAATAAACAACAAAACGAATAGTTTTGCGTTCATTTTTTGACCCAATTTGTTTCTTAAGCGTAAGTATGCAATACAAAAGTATTGAAACAAAATCTAGTTTAGTTTTTTTGTTACCGATTTTTTGCTAAAACTTTTCTAAGCTGGCAAACTATAAAACTGCAAACTTCTTTGTTGGCGGTTGCTGATTAAAATTTAAAATAAATCATATTTAATATGGGGGTCTGGTCTCTTAATTCAAGATATTTTTTAGCTTAATTATGGCTGCTGCTACCTGGAGTTTGCCATCAATTTGCTATAAATGCAAGTTTCAGTTGGGGTTATTAAGTTTTAGTTTTAAATTTTGAGTAGCTATTGTTTTTGAAACCAATTTTGCTATTAATTTTTTTTTAAAAAATAATAGTGATTTCTTGTAATTTATTTCTTAGTTTATGGAGGTCTTATTCAAGGTAATTGACAGACATTGGAGAGTAAATTAATATTTAGAGTTATTGTACGAAATTGTTAAAACTTGGACAAAATTCCAAGAACATGCGAAACTGGGGATTTTTGGTTTGTTTTTTCTAATTTTATATATTCTATGATTTAAAAATGGCGTATCTTCTGAACACGTTTTTTGTTTATGTCATTTTTAAGGGTACATATTTGTCATTTATTCTCACATTGTTATTGAGCATTATAGTGCAAACAACAATGTTTATTTTTGCTTGGAAATTTCGAATTTTTTTTCAACATACATAGCATCATATGCGAGAACTTTTGCTATACTTCTTTAATTTGAAAAAAAAAACAAGTAAGAAAGTATGGTCGGTCAAGCCCGACCATATAATGCCCTACACCAAGTAAATGGGTAAAAATATTTTTCTTTTAAAATATCAATAATTTATATTTTTGAGTGATTTTCGGAAGTGGGCCTTATATGGGAGCTATGACCAATTATGGACCGATCACCATAAAATTAGGTCGTGTGATTTATGTCTATATTAAAGTTAACTATGTTGAATTTTGTGTGTTTACCAACATTTTTAAGCGATTTATGCACGTTAAAGTGATTTTCGGAAGCGGGTCTATATGGGAGCTATGACTAATTATGGACCGATCGTAACAAAATTTGGTGACATGAATTTTGTATATATAAAACTTATTTGGAGCGAAATTTGTGTAGATACATAGATAAATTAAACATTTATGACCGATAAAGTTCAATTTCGAAGGGACATTTGTATGGGGGCTAGGTGAAATAATGGACCGATTTTAGCCAGTTTCAATAGGCTTGGTCCTTGGTCCCGAAAAAGTAATATGTACCAAATTTTATCGAAATATCTTCAAAATTGCGACCTGTACTCTGCGCACAAGGTTTACATGGACAGCCAGCCAGTCAGCCAGCCAACCAGACGGACGGACGGACGGACATCGTTTAATCGACTCAGAAAGTGATTCTAAGTCGATCGGTATACTTTAAGGTGGTGTAGGGTATAAAAAACTGATGCTGAAGCACACCAATTGCTCACCAAAGCTTACGGTGATTGTGTTCCATTAGTTTCAATATGCGATAGAGGTTTGTTCGGTTAAGAACAAACAACGGAAGACAAAGATCGCCCAGGCGTCCACTCCAAAATTTTTAAAGGCCAAGAATTTGAGGTATTAATGATTAATACATGAAGATTATTGTTAAACTCAACAAGAGCTTGCAAAATCAGTGGGAGCTACTCAATCACCAATTTCAAAACATTTGCAAGTAGCAAAATTCATCCAAAAGCAAGGAAATTGGGTAACATACAAACTAAAGCTGAGAGACCTTGAAAGACGATATTGTATGTCTGAAATGCTGATTGAACGCTAGAACAGAAAATTAGTTTTTGCACCGAATTATTAATTGCGACGAAAAGTGTATCCATTACCATAACCCGAAGCGTAAATGATAGTACCAATCAATCAGCCTAATCGACACTAAAGCCAAATATCCATGGCGCTAAGGTAATGCTCAGTATTTGGTGGGACGAAGAGGGTCCTCACAATTAGGAGCTTCTGAAATCTGACCAGACCTTCACAGGGAACCTGTACCGAATGCATGCGATTCGGTTGAAGCGAGTATTGGCCAAGAACGCCCAGAATATGCTGCCAGACATGATACTGTAATTTTCCATCATGACAACGATAGGTCACATGTTGCAATACCTGTTAAAAACAGTTTAGAAAGAAATGGTTGGGAAGTTTTGCTTCACCCCAGTCCTGGCCTCGTCCTGCTACTATTTATTTTGATCGATGCAGAACGCTCTACGCTTCACTTCAGAACAGAGTATAAGAAATTGGCTTGATTCGTTCTTGGCAGCAAAAGACAACCAGTTCATATGTTGCCGAAAAATGGGAAAGGTCAGAGTTATATTGTGGTGATCATTTTTGTAGAATATCTTGAACATCTAGCTCCACTTTTTAGGGGTCAATTTGAACACTTTTCGAGAAAATGAAAAAAGTAGTTTTGCCGAAAATTTTCAGTGGGGATCACCAAAGATACCAAAGTTGTGATACCAATGCTTTTTATCTTGGGTCTCCTTTTTTTTTAAAAAAATCGAGAAAAATCAATTTATGATCTTAATAAGCTGAAATTTAAAATATGAATATTCCTTGAGAAGATATACAAAAACCATGCATACATATGTATGAGGAGTCGCAGAACCAAAGGTACTTTTTCGATTTTTTTACAAATAGATTTTTTGGTATTTTTATAATATTTGGGTTGAAATCTTCTAGAAAAAAATCAATTTCCCAAAATTTTTTAATTTTCAAAAAAAGTACCTTTTGTTCTGCGGCTCCTCATATGTAAGTTATCTCTTTTAGTTGAAGTGATATTTAGGTTTTTTTTATTTTGCTCGATTTTTTTCGTTTTTCAGATAAGGCAGGCCTACGGAAGGTAGACACTTTTTTAGAATATCAGCTATAATTATGTTAAAATTCCGAATAAAATAAAAACAACTTCCTAGTTATCATATGCCTATAAAAAGATACATGTATCCAATATTGGAACATGTAAATTTTCTGGGAAAAAATTTTCGTGACATATTTTAATCTTTAATATTAAAATATTTAAATCTTTTCTTTCTCAAAAAGGGATCAAATTGACCCCTAAAACAGAGGAGCTAGAGGGTTATGATCTTCCACAAAAAATATCCCCATACAATTTCACAACATAACTCTGACAATAAGAATTATGTCAGACATTAACATACAACATTTTTTTTCAGTTGGTATAAAGCACATTTCCATAAAAAAATTAAAACTTTTAACCACTTTAAGTTCATTCTACAAAAATTATCTATTTAACATGGTCTTTCGCTATTCTGTTCCAAAACTGCTGTTGGACAGTGATATTTGCCTAATACTTTTGATTTGTTTAAATTTAAAAATTTTAAATTTTAAAGTACCACTGCTTTTTTGCGTCCGTCTATACTCGTGCACACTTTTTCTTAAGACGTTATTTAAAACAAAAATGTTGCAAAATATAATATTCCGCCATTATTTTGTAAATATCATCATTTAATATTCAACTTTATGCAAAAATTCATAAATGATTATGTATGTAAAGGCTTTTGTGTTTAAACTTTATGTACTTGAAAGGCAGCATTAAAAATATACACACATGCATACATATTTAAATAAAAGGCAATGCATTTCATAAACCCAGCGAGCAATTTAAATGCAAATAATTGAATAAAAAAACTCATTTTTACAATGATTAAATATTATTTTGTTAAGACATTCTCTGTGAAATATTACTTTCTTTATTCATTAATTCACATTACTTACATATGGGCAAATCCATATCATTGTACGTGACATTTGTACGCCTATACAGTGGAATAGATTTTGCAAAAATAAGATTATCTAAAAAATAATTTGGTCTTTATGTTCCATTCAGAGGGTACTACATTTTAAAATAATAAGAAGTTCTTTCGAAATATTGTTGTCCAAAATATAGAGCGAAATAAGGGCATATCGTACGTGACATAAAATGAAAATATTCGAATCGTGAGAGGCGTTATGTTTTCTTTTAATTTCTTACACTAAACGAAATATTTTTCCTTTACAATCAGTCATATTTAAATAAAAACAATCTTTGGATGATTTTATAATAAATAAAATTTAATATCGTACGTGACAGATTTTTCTCCTATAATAAAACAATATATATTCTGTAAATAAATGTATGTATACAAAAACTAAAAAAATAAATAGAAAATATACATTCGGCTTAAATAAACAATTTGACAATAGCAAAAAACAATCAGAGTCAAATTCATTTCATGCTACAAGCTAATTCGGAGCCTAGTTTTCGCCGCAATTTTAGTCTAAAACATTAATCAGTTTAAACTATTATTTTTGGCTTTAAAATGTTGTAATATGATCTAAATACTTTCACATAATTACATTTTATTATTTTCTTCTATTCAAATCATCTTGAAAAAAAGTTTCAAAGGTTTTTATGTTTTCGGTCGGGGTAGCGATTCTCGTGGAATTGCCCATATGCATTAATATAGATTAATACACATAGATCGAAACTATCCTGTCAAAGACCTAACTCACTTATCAAATACATAGGTGGTGAGAATATATTAGTAAAGAAACTTCTTTAAGTTCTTTTATATTTTCCGCTCTATGTGTATTTCTCTATGTACATTAAAGTCCAGCAATTGTTGAACTGTTTGTCATGGTGACAAGTATCACACGAAACATTGCTAATCCATGCCATGCTCGGCATGACATACATACGTAATGCTTAACATAACTCAATTAAATTGTAGCATCTTTTTACACTGACATCTCATATATTAATAAAACACACCTAATTTGCATAGTTGATAATTTTCTTACAAAATGACATGCGTGACATATGTAAGAAGATGACATGAGTTGTCACAACATAGCAGAGCATGAACTAATTGAATATATCACAAAATGTTTGCTGGTTTATTATTTAAAACACATCTATCTGTTTACATACTTACAAACATACTAATGCTGCATTAGACAATTTGAATGTATAATTGCAATGGGTAGTAAAGTTAATTTGATGCTATTTAATATGAGCACTTGAATGAATAATGGAACCAATTACACATGCGCCACTCTTGCACCAAACAAAAAATATAAAATAAAAGAGCTTACGGGCATAAAAACAATATAAAAAAAATAAGAAGAAAATGCTGAAAGAAATACTTATAAATGCAAATAGACTGCCACTGAAGAATATTCATACACACTCGAATGGAGTATTTAGAACATTATAAGCATTACAAAGGAATTAAGTATGATTTTTTATATTTTGCATTATTTTTTTTTTCAGTTCTTACTCTTATTGAGAGATGTAAAAGGAAAAGAAATATAATTCCAATGAATGAATGAATGAATTCGTTCATTTGCAATGAAAAATAATATGCAAAAGAATTTTTCTTACACAAAGAAATTTTAGAAATTTCGTTTGTAAATAGGTACGTACGTACGTACTTTTGTTCAAACGTAAAAGAACAATAATGATGTTAATTGCACAACGAGTTGGAAATATATTTGTGTGTTTTTTTTTTCTTTTTGCTTTCTAAAAGGGTCAGTTTTCCAGCCTGCCATGCATGGAATGCTTGAGTTTGAAAATTGGGCGGTGAAAATGCAGCAATTGTGGGTGGCAAAAATTTATGCCAAATATCTGTATTATTAAAACCTTATGAAAATGCGCGAAAATTCCTTAGTATTGTAAATTATTTATTAAAATTTAAGAACAAAATTACTTTAAATATGATTTTTATCTAAATTTTCAACACTTAACAATTACTTGCTTGTTTATGTATGTTTCTTACATTATAGTCTTTTAGCAAAAACTTACAATTAATGTTTACAATTTGTTTCTTATAATTAAAAAAAGCAACTTCTTTCTATCAGCAAATTTTTGCATTATAATTCCTAAAGTGACAGCATCCAGTAAATTCATTGAAACACACTGTTAATGCATTAAAATCTATGATATATTAAATGGGTTGGTCATGTTGGCGTCAAACGTTCTCCAAATGTCAACAACAGTCTGAACAAAATTCACCAAACAAAGAAAAAAAACAGACAAAAGTTTTGCAAACAAACATTCACAGTCTGTAGATGAAATCAGTCATGAGATTTAAACATTTGCTGTTTGCAAGCTGCCACATATGGTTTTTTTGATGTACAACTGTCATTTGTTTGGAGTTTAGTTGACTAGTTCTATTAAATATTTTTTTCTTATTTCCTAAATACCCTACATAGGAGATTTGAATTCATAGTCTAACTGAAGTTATGTGTAAAGAAGTTGATGCTGATATATTTATATATCATTTGATATCTTCTTTATAAAACTTTCTAACCATCTATACATTTAAGAAAGTTTACAAAAAGTTATTAACTCGTATAAATTAAAATTAGATCTTTCCACAATGTAACCTCTTTACATGATCGACCTCGATCATTCATTTGTAGTTATTTTTTCCATCTCATTTATGTTGCCATTGTGCTGATGATGCAAACTGTTTAAAAGAAAATAAAACAAAAACACATTAATTGAAATGTTGATGCTGCAAACTACAGATTTGTATGCACAAGCTAAAAACAACAATTTAACACAAAAAAAAAATAAAACGAAAAAAAAAAACTAATAAATAAAAACACGCTGTACATTTTATAAATCTAAACAACACAAGTTTAATGCTCGTCAATTTATTGTCATTAATTAGATTGATTGTTATTTGCACATCTCTTTATGTTGCTGCAGTTTCTATGTATAACTCATGCGTAAATATGGCCGGAATGAGTAAACAAATGCATGACAAAGAAGAAAATGGTACTTTTTTGTCTATGTGGGGTACAAATAAGTAAAAAATTGCACAGTGGTTAATATTTCGTACTTTTTAAAAATATTATTAAATTTCACCCACAATATTTTTCTGGCCTACTGTATTTTGTTATACCCTTCACCATGACAAGGGTATATATAAGTTTGTCATTCCGTTTGTAATTTCCACATTTTTCATTTGCGATACCATAAAGTATATATATTCTGGATCGTTATAGATAGCGGAATCGATATAGCCATGTCCGTCTGTGTGTTGAAATCAACTTTCCGAAGCCCCCAAATAACTTACATACACGATTCATACATCAATATCTCCGAAATTCTTCCGGCTCGGCCACTATTTAAAATCGAGAAAATCGGTCCACAAATGGCTGAGATACAAGGAAAAAACTAGGACAACCTCGATTTTTTTACCTATTTTTTACATATATCTGGATTACTAAGTCATTAATATAGATAATATGGATATCTAATGATAGATATTGCAAAGACCTTTGCAACGACGTATATAAGACCATAGTTGGACATACAATGGGTCAAAATCGGAAAAAAATATTTTTTAAACCGAATTTTTTTTTCATCAAACATTTTTTTTTTGTCATAAATTCTTTTTCCAAAAAAATTAATTAAAAAATATAAAAAAAAAAGTTTGAAAAAACTTTTTTAAAAAAAAATTCAAAAACAATTTGGAAAAAAATAAATTTTAAAAAAAATTTAAAACATTAAAAAAAAAAAATTTGATTTTGTTTAAATAAAAATATTTTTAAGTATAATTTGGTGAAGGGTATAAAAGATTCGGCACAGCCGAATATAGCTCTCTTACTTGTTTTTTTTTAAACTCGATCATATTGTTTAAAGACTAAAATTTTGCAATTTGGTCCCAAAGTTTGGTACTTTTTTTTGCATATTTTTATACCCCATGAGTGGCAGGGTTTGTCCTACCGTTTGTAATTTCTAAATTTTTCATTTGCGACCCCACAAAGTATATATATTCTGGATCGTTTCAGATAGCGAAGTCGATATAGCCATTTCCGTATGACATTCTGTATGTTCCACTCTCCGTAGCCATCAAATAACTTACATACGTGATTCATACATCAATAAATCGGGAATTCTCCTAGCCGGCAGCTATTTAAAATCAAGACAATCAGCCTACAAATAGCTGAGATATAAGGACAACCTCGATTTTTGATCTACATATATCTGGATTACTAAGTCATTAATATTGATGTTAATGCCAAAAAGCCTTATCTGGCTCTGGCATTAATACTTGTGATGGTCAACGTTTTACCTGTCATTACTTTATATACAGAAGCTGAATGTTGTTAATAATAGGCTATCTCTTTCTCATACAATGCCTAAAATAATCTATTCACTTGGTCAAAATGTCCCAAATGTTGTTTCCGTTGGTTTCCCAATGAATTCTGATCTTTCTTGTCTTTTCTGCATCCAAACCAAAAGGTACAATTTTACAAAGAATCCAATAAAGGTTTCCTAAAGTAGTCCTAAAAACCTAATAATTGTCTTTTATTTTCTTCTTTTTTTTCGCTACATTTCCTATTGGGATTTTTCTGAGAAAAACGCAAAATACAAATCAAAAGTCTCAGAGATTGATTTGTTTCCAAATTCATCCAGAGTTCCATCATCCATTTCTCACCCCAACAATTGACAATGTGGATATGTATATCAAAGACCTTCGCAACGGCGTATATAAGGCCAAAGAAAGTCGGACCTACAATTTTTTTACTCCAAATTTTTGTTTTTCTCCAACAAAATTCTTTTTATTATAACATTTTTTTTACAAATAAATTTAAAAACTTTTTTTATTTGTAAAAATTAAAAAACATATTTTGAAAAAAAAAAATGTTTGGCATAAAATTTTTTTTGTTAATAAATTAAAAAATAAAAATTTTGAAAAAAAAAGTTTTTTTTACAAAGATATAAAGATAAATATGTTATTTATGATTCTGACTAAAACATTATGGTGCTTGTGTGAAATACATGGACATTCCGTATGTGTGGAAAACAACACACAACGTAATCTTTTTAAGGATGAGATGAAGGTTAAAAAACAAACATTGAATGACATTAAAAGTGTCCAAATATTGTATATGGCATATGACAATATTTGGATTCCGACCCAAAGGAACTGATCATCTTTTGAGGCTTAGAACGAATCAAACCAATATCAAATACTTTGTTCCAAAGTGAAGCGTATCCCAGAGAGTTCGGACGGGCACGATCTGGAATCAAAATACTTTTTAACTGGTATTGCAACATGTGTCCGGGCGTTGTCACGATGGAATATTACGGTTTTATGTCTGACCGCATATTGATGATATATTGTGATATTTGGATCGCGATCCATTGTAATGGATCACGCAAAATTAGGTTATTCTGCAATTTGGATCGCGATCCATCAATACTGCATGCTACACGTTCAATAAATATCGCGATACTGGATCGCGGTCAATATATATTGAACATGTAGCAGTGGCCTATATCACAGTATAACGAAATCATTGTAAACGTTTTTAAACAAATAGTGTCTCAATTTTCATACAAAGTGGACTTAGTACATTTGCACTCTAAGTTAGTTATGAATTTGATTAAATTATTATATATTTGTATTAAAAAAGTATTCAAATATGCAGCGAAATATTGGGAAAAATATATTCATATTTATTAGGGTATTCAAATAATCGGTTTTCTGGTTTAATCGGTTAATCGAACAAATAATTAATGGGGATTTAGATTTAATCGGTTAATTTTAAATTATTTGATTAACCGAATAATTTCTATTTTAATTTTGAGCTGAAAATAAAACCACGAATTTTGTGTACTTATTTAAGTATTTTATTAATAAAATGAACAAAACCATAAACATTTTTGACTTGAAAAAAATGTTCTTGCTGATTGTTGATGTTGAGAAATCGAAAGTAAAGCATTATAAAGAATATCCAATATCTCAGTTCCTTTTTTAGTTGTGCTTTTTGGATTTTTTTTTTGATTTTGAATATTTTAATATTTTAGTTCTGATAAAAGACTCGTTTCTGTAATGTCTTCAGGACGTACTCCGATGTCCTGTTCCCAGAGCTGTAAATGAATCACTCATTTTTGAATTAATTCGCGAATCATTCACACAAAAAAATGAATTGAATGAAATTTGAGTCAATTCAAATGAATTTGGTAAAAATGAATTGCAATTCGTTTCCAATTCAAATGAATTGAATTGATTTTGAATTAATTCAAATGAATTTGGTAAAAATGAATTGCAATTCGTTTCCAATTCAAATGAATTGAATTGATTTTGAATTAATTCAATTCATTTACAATTCATTTGAATTGAATTGATTTTGAATTAATTCAAACGAATTAGAAAAAAAATTAGCAATCCATTTCCAACTCCGAAGCGAAATTCGCAGCATATTTAGCAGATTCTTCAATGTCATTAAGTATGCAGTATAATTAATCGACGGTTAAAAAGTCTTCCTTTAAATATAATGCGCCGTTACCATCGTCAGCTGGTGTTGAAAGATTATTTTCGTACGCCTCTATTCTAAACGTGGATTTCTTTCAGATGATAATTTTGAAAAGCTATTGTTGTTTAAGATGAATGATGCATTCTAATTAAATCTAATTAGCCTTATTTATGAAACTCAATTGTGTTTTGAACGACATACATTGTTATTTTTCCTGATTTTTGATTATTTTTGGAAGATAGTTTTATTTTTTTGAAATAAATATAATATAAATATTAGCAAAAAGTTTATTGTTGGGTGGTCGTGGGTCAAAAAATATCAAAAATTATTAATTGCTTCGTGAATATTAAATATGTTTTGTCGTTCAGTGTATTTCAAAATGAAAATCAGTTCTTCTTGAAGATAAACTCCAAACACCATGTTTTCATTGATCAGGCGCGTATACAGGACAAGGCTTTTCAATTTTTGTACTGGATATTTTCATTTTGGTAGGAGAAATCTTTCATTCCCCCTAGAGATTTGCTCTTGAATTTGATTGATTGCAACTCATTTTTGAATCATTCATTTGAATTGCTAATTCTTTTTTCTAATTCATTTGAATTAATTCAAAATCAATTCAATTCAAATGAATTGTAAATGAATTGCAACTCATTTTTACAAATTCATTTGAATTGGAAATGAATTGAAATTCATTTCTGCCTAATTCGTTTGAATTGATTCAAATTTCATTCAATTCATTTTTTCAATTCAATGAATTAATTCAAAATTTAGCTAATTCATAATGAATTAAAATCAAAAAAGAATGATTCATTTACAGCTCTGCCTGTTCCTAGATATTCGAAAAATATGTAAATTTACTTTGTCATATGTATTTGAATTAAAACGGAAATTAATCGTTTTATTTGTTATTTGAAAATCGTAAATTTTGAATTATTCCAACAGTTAACCGACCAAAATTAATCGGTTAACCGATTAATGGTTAATCGATTGAATACCCTAATATTTATATAAATCTGACCTAAAGCTTAATAAATTATAACCTAGAAATTATTAAGACTTTTGATTTGCAAACTACATAATTCCATACCCTTTGAACAAAAAGTACTTTTTGGTGATTTCAAGAAGTAAAAAAGTACCTACTATTTAGTAGTGAGTATGTAGTTGCTAATCGACCATTTAGTGCTTTTAATACTTATTTTTTAAGAAAGTTTCTTTAGAATACAAATAAATGTTTTTATCAATCTAGGTTTTTGGTATTAAACAGAAAGTAGAGTAAATTGTTTTGGCAAATGAGTATAAAAAATTTAATTTTAGAATTTTCTTTCTTAGAATTGGTAAAATTAGGTTATTGAAGAAAAAATCAATTATTCTATACCTTTCTAATTTCCATAGACCCCATAAAAACGACCAAATGTAGTCACTTTCACATCACCGCTGTTTATTCATACATGGGTAAATATATCAGCACAGTGAGACAATACGCGCATTAACATAAAAACAGAAAAATTATTGACCATTTGAAATGCATTTTCTGCAATTTCTTTTTTTAAATTTTTTTTCTCCAATTCTTCTATTTCAAATGCATTAAAAGCATGTGTATGCAAATTAATTAAATACGTTTGTTTATTACTTTTTTTTTTTGGTTTTTAGTTAAAAACATTTGTTTTGCAGCTTTTGTTGCGGTATTTAGTGAGTATGTGTATGCAAGCAAGTGTTTATTTATTTTAGCTGTTAGTCACTGAACTTTTTCGATTTATTTTGTTTGCTATTTAGCGAAAGTTTTTTTTAAGTTTTGTGTGCAATTTTGCTTTAAATGCACTTGTGTCTATTAAGTCTATAGAGTCCCAGTTAAGCTGTTCAATTATGTTCACTGATAGTTTTCATTTCTTTCATTTATTTAAAATTAACTCTGACATTTACATACATTTGAATGACTTGTTTGCCATTTAGGTGATTTAGTAGGTGCTTTTGGTTGGTTGTTTAACAAAGACATTCAAAAATTTTGTGGCCTGTAAGACAACATTGTGTTGCCACTTTCATTTAACTCTTCCAAAACATACAACTTGAGAAAGTTGCACATAAACTTGTGCATGAGCTTAGATTGGTGGCTGACTTAGTTTGGAAATGTTTTATTTATGACTTGTAATATGGCTTAGCTTGTCAGTAAACTAGATTGTTAACCTTTTGCTCAAATAATGAAATAAATTAAGCTGAGGATATTGGCTGTGTTAAAGACTTATTTTCTAAAAATATACCGTTAGTTTAACGGATATTTTTAAACATGTTGCATTTTTTTATGGCTTATAATTGATCAATGACTAAAAATGGGAGTTAGTTTTTTTTTTGTTATAGAAAAAATTGATTTTTTAAATTGCCGCTTAAACTAGACGAAAATTAATTTAACTGCAACATATTTGTGGCAAACATAAACAGTTTGTTGAACTAATCACAAGTGGGTTTCATTTGGTGTCAGGTAATTTAGCTGTTTTTTAAGTCTGATGAATGTCATGTTTTTTTAAATTTCTCCTGTCGTCCTTAACGTTAAATTTGCTCGTACCACATTTGCTTTTTATTATAATTTAATGTAAAACATTTATTTTTTTGTTGAGGAAAACTGTAATCAACATTAGTATTCAGAAAACTATATTCAGCTGCAATTTGGGTTAAACAAATAAATTCATTTCCATTTACTTTCTAAAAACAAAAAAATCTTTTTGCAACAAAATTATTGTTGAATTTACCAAAAACTGAAATAGAAAAAAAGAAAAACTAGAAAACAAAATTCACGTGAATTAAACAAATAAGTGATTGGTCATCAGAAAAACTCTCAACAAAATATACAAAAAAAAACACTGAAACAGAAACAACATTAAGCGAAAATTCACTTAAAAGTTGCAGCTGCATTTGTGTGTTGTGCTTCATTGTTTTTCTCTGTTTTTTTGTTGTTGTTCACTGATGTTCTAGTTTCAATGTATTTCCTCACCTCTTGCAACTCGATTTTATGCAGCGCTTTTTTCACTATTTTGTGATCTACGACTATAAAAGAGTTTTCAGCTTTTTTATTCTGTTTCATTTTTTTGTATATTATTTCTGCTACAAATTCAAATGCATTCAAGCAGAAGTTTTTTTTTATGTTTTTTTACCATTATTTTTGTGCTATAGTAACTGCAACACACAACTATAAAAACTATAAATAAACATAACAACAAAGAAACAAAACATCAACAACATGCAAGAACAACATGAAAATTTGTTAGCAATACTGAACAGCAATAACAACAACTGCTCACAAAAAATAAAAATATGTTCAAGTATTGTGTAAAATTGTTTCTATATTAAAAAAAATAATAGACGAGACACTAGTTTTTGAAAAAAAAAAAACTGAAAATCCATTCAAAAATACTTGGACACATATGAAAATGTTTAAGTGAATACACATGCAACTTGTATACCGGTGTAGGACTTGAAATAATACACATAGATACAAGTATACAAATGTGTAGGTATATGTATGACCATGACAGGCTTTTCAAAGAATTTATTGTGGAAACACGACTTAAAAGCTAACATTTTTTCAAAAAGTTTTTATAAAACTTAAATTTATAACACTAAAGACAAGTAAATGGTTTTAACAAAAGTGCGACACAATTGGTTTGAAAACTTGTTTTATTTTTTGTTGTTATACTAATTACAGATTTCGGAATTTTTACCAAAATGGTTAAATTTAAAAAAAAAATCTTTTTAAAATGTTTTATTATTGGGTATATAACTAAAAAATGACATTTGTACAATATAAATTTATTTCAAAAATTGGTCATTGTTAGATATGGATTCCGATCCTAAAGAAATGCTCATCTTTTGAGACCAAGAATGAATCAAGCCAATATCGGATACTTCGTTCCAAAGTGAAGCATATCCCATAGAGCGCGTTCTGCATAGATCGAAACAAATAGATGTCGGACAGGGCATTGTTTGGACAATAATGCGGGTGAGGCAAAACTTCCCAACCACTTCATACTAAATACCTTTTAACAGGTATTGTAGGATGGCACATTCTGGGCGTTTTTCGGATAATGCTGGCTTCAAATGAAGCAGTTGCATTCGGTACAGGTTTCTTGTGATGATCTGTTCAGATTTCAGCGCCATGGATATTTGGCTATGGTATCGATTCGGCTGGTTGAACGAGCTTCACAAATGATCTATTATGATCAGGTTATCGTAATGGATCCATTTTTCATCGCAAGTAATGATTCGGTGGAAAAATTATTTTATTTTATAGCGTACAAGCATTATTTCGGTCATGAAAAGTAATCTTTCGAGGTCTCTCGGCTTCAATTCGTATGGCACCCAATTATCCTGGTTTTTAATGAATCCTGCTGCTCGCAAAAATTGCTGCTTGAGTAGTTTCCGATGATCTTGCAAGTTCTTATTGAATTTGACAACAATCTTCATGGAGTAATGTCTCCCATTCTTAGTCTTCAAACTTTTTTGGCTTGCCTGGGCGATCTTTGTTTTCCGTGTCAAAATTACCACTTCTGAAACAATCAAACCATATCTCGCTCGTCGGAACTGAACACATTCATCATAAGCTTTGGTGAGCAATCAGAGTGCATCAGCGGTACTTTTCTTCAACATAGCATATGACGCCTTGTTGGCATAAAATTCGACATTTTTGAAACAATGTTCTAAGTAAGAATGCATGACAGATATGTGCTCTAGGGTGGCCTATAAAAAAGTTGTATTTTTGTCACAAAACCCCCCCCCCCCCCAATTTGGTAAAAAAAAACCTTAACCCTCTAATGTTTCGAGATGCATTTACTAGTGGAATAATTTAAATTTTTTAGTTTTTTTTTAAAATTTTCCCATTAAAAAATTACTTTTGTAATTTAGTTTAAAAGGATAAAAATGTGTACATAATTTTCGTTCTAAGCAGACATAAAAAATAGAAATTGTTTAAAAAATGTTGAAGTTATTAAAAATTCCCCAGGCCATTAACGTGTCTCAGGCCACTAGAACAAGAAATGTAGCAACAAAATTAACATATTTTGAGAAATATGTTAATTTTATTATAGCTAATTTTTAATTAAAATATGTCCATATTTACTTGTATATGAGTTTTTGGCTGCGTAGGATACCGTTAACCTATTCGCAGGTATGACCAAAAAAATTTAATTTTTTAACGGGAGTTTCAAAACTCCATTTTCAAATTTTTAAAAATTTTGTTAAACAAAATTCACAATTTTTTATCATCACATTGGGATTTATTTAGAAAATAATAGGAAATAAAAATATGAAAATGTATTACAATACCTCCAATAGCTTTTTCGTACCCGCGATTTAAATTTTTCGATTTTGGAGAAAAACTAATATTTTGGCCATATTTTGGCGAATGAGCACAATTTTCTTACTTTTATAAAATTGAATTAAAACCTATTCAGAATGTTTTAAGCCAGGTAATTTTAAATAAAGTCTGAATGTTTTACTAAAATCGGAAAACGCTAATCCTTAAATCGTGAAGGTCAAAGTTTAAAATATTTGGAATTTCTCATGGAAAGATAGCTAAATGTTATATATATTATTGGGCCGATTTTGATGAAACTTAAGAAAAATATAACACGAAGTGAGGAGCTGCAGAACAAAAGGTACTTTTTCGAATTTTTTTACAAATTGATTTTTTGGTGTTTTTATATTTGGGTTGAAATCTGCTGGAAAAAATCAATTTCCCAAAATTTTTAAATTTTCAAAAAAGTACCTTTTATTCTGCGGCTCCTCAAGTTTAGTATTTATAATAACAGCATAAAAATGGAAATTAACACTTAATGTACGTTGGGGTTGGACTCTTAGATTGAATGTAATGTGGAGTCTTTCGGAAGCATTAACATTTATCATCCTCATCCATATAAATTTAATGAGATTGAGATTTTTTTTATTTTCCATTACTTCTGCCATTTCTCCAGCATTTTGATATGAGATTGGAGATGTTCGGATGCAATCAAGGGATTTTTGTGAAAATATGTATTGTAAACAAGGCAGGTTACTTATCAGACAAGATTTTTCAGCTTGAGATAGGAATTTGACATCTTTTGTCGTATTCTTCAGCCATCCTTTAGTTTGAAGGCGTATGGAAGACTCATATGTAATTGCGTTTTGCATATTTTTCATTTCCTTCCGTAGACTATATTCTGTTTTCTTATGGTTTGTTTTTGTGATACATTCTGAGATTTGTTTCTGTAGTCATTAACGTCTGAGTGTTATTTTTTCTAGAACATTTTGAACTCTTTGCGAGAGTAGAACAGCTTTTGTTCAGATATTTATCCATAAAAATGTTTACAAATATTTTCTGGCAATTGCTCTGTGGTTCCAAATCAAAATCTAGGTGGACAAAATTATTTGGCGATCTTTTTATATAGAATTGGTATCTCCGATTCCAAAAAAAATCTTTAAAAGATCAATATAAACTTTTTTTCAAGTTACAGTAGGGTCTAGATATACATATAAAATACATTAATAAAAAATTAAAAAAAAATACGTTTTCATGTTGTTAGGTCACCGTATCATATTTACTAATAATCTGTATTGTTATTATTTATAGTTATTATTCATTTGATTCATTTGTTTTATTTTCCATTTTTTATTGTATTAAATTTGTTCATATTTTTGGCTCACTGTTGTCACTGTAATTTGTTAGCATTTTTGTTCATACTAACCACTGTAACTTATTTTGGTAATGACCCGTTAGTTTTTATTATATGTTTCTCACTTCAATTCTTGTAACAAGTATGTTGTTGTTGTTCTTAAAAATGCAATATATTTAGTATTTTGTTTTTGCATACATTCATATACATATAGGTACATACTTATTAGTAATAAGTTGAATTGGTACATTGGAAGTGAGAGACAAATAATAATACATACAACAACAACAGTGTAGCCCTTATTTACATGATCAATTGTTAGGCTTAAGAACTTTAATTTTAAATAAAGAAAACATTGTCATAGTTGAATTCAAGCAAGAATCATCTCCTCTTTTATTTTGTCGGTACCACGGTCGCAATTTCTTTTAGTTTCGGTTTATATCACTGCCCAACAAACCTTTTCAGCAACATATAGACAACAATTCGAAATATACAGAATTGCTCTATATCGTTGCCGGTGAAGAAAAAGCTCTTCATCGTACATTTTGGCGCCCAACGTGGGGCTCGATATTTATCCAAACTTTTGCTAAATTTGTCGTCCTGCCGGTCCGTGGTACATTCCAATTTGTTCGTTGAAGTACATCTTAAATCTACAAGTGTACAGGTCGTGCGTGAGTGGATTGTTCGTTGTTAAACAAACAAAAAAGAAAAAAAAAACAATTTTGTTAAAAAAGAAACTTTGTGGTACAAACTAAAAATAAAAAACAATTTTATTAAAATAAAAACTTTTGTGAAAAATAAAGAGACAGTGTATTTAAAAACATTTTGGAACAAATTGTTGTGGCATAAATTGAACAAACATATAAGTTCAAAATATTTTTGTGAGCTCTTTAAAAATAAATTTTTGTTAAAGCATAAACATATTACAGTTGCATTAATTGAGATTTAATCTAACCAAATATAAAATTTGTTGGCTCGGTACATAAAAACAGTTTTTGTGGAAAAATAAATAAAAAACAGTGACTTTAATTTTTGCCGCTTATATTTATATACAAAAATACATAAACAGTGCGTGATTTATTTGGTTCCAGTATATAGTGTAATATTTTCTGTACATCAAAATTTTTGTCGCTCGCAATATTGCGGTACATATATAAAATAAATATATAAGGCTTGTATATAATCATTTTTTGGCGTAAATTATTGTCGTCGGTTACAGTGCTAACAAATTGTGTCTCCATTTTGTGAATTCTTTTTGGAAATTTTTTGGCTCTCCTAACCCAACTTTTTGAAGTTTTCGAGATGACTTTGGAAGAAATTAAGCAGCAACGGGCTAATACTAAGAAAAGTATAACCCGCATCAAAAACCAAGTTGAAGCCAATGGAAGGGGTGAAGGTAAGACACTTTCGTCAGCCGAGTTGAAGTGCCGTTTGGGGATTTTGGAGTCATATTTCAAGCAGATACTGACGTATCAAACCCAAATTGAGAAATATGATCCTGATGACAATGGTAGGCCCGAAATTGAAGACTTGTACATCGCAGCGAAGATGAATATTCAAGCGCAACTTGGTGAGGATGTCCACAATACAACCATGTCCGACTCTACAATTTGTTTTCCTGTTAACAACAATAAATTGCCTCAGCTCAAATTGCCCACATTTAGTGGTAAGTACAGTGAGTACAAAAATTTTATAACGTCGTTCAACCAAGTTATCGATCGTGAGTTTGGTCTATCGAATATCGAAAAATTTAACCATTTGCTGAACTGCCTCCAAGGCCAAGCATTGGAAACGGTCAAGGCTTTCCAGATTACTAATGAAAATTACCCAAAGGCTCTGGAAAGGCTGAAAACGCGTTACGACAATAGCTCACTGATTTTTATGGAAAATATTACCACTCTATTTGAACTTCCAGCCATGTCCAAATACAATTGCGCACAATTACGAAGTCTCGTTGATAATGTTTCTGCTCTTTATAGCTCCCTTTTGTCTCTAGGCTCAGATAGTGACATTGCTAATTCGATGCTGATCTACATAGTTTTGGAAAAGGTTGATGATGAGACAAAAAGAAAATGGAAAGACTCTTTGGATTTCACTGAACTGCCATCATGGGATGATTGCTCCAAGGTTCTTGAAAGGCATTGCCAATTTTTGGAATCGGTTGACACCAGCCATACAAATGTGGCCCACCGTAAGCCTGACAATCATCAATCTGGTAAGTCCAAATATAAAAGCTCAAAAACTGGCTATTCTTTTTCGGTTTCGAAACGTGTTTGTGTTCTTTGCACAAAAACTGACCACACAATTACTCGTTGCCCTCGCTTCAAAGATATGGATGTCGGTCAACGTTTTGAAAATGTCAAACGACTAGGGCTTTGTCTTAATTGTTTGTCAAAAGGGCATCAAGTTAACAGCTGTTCCTCTACATTCAAGTGCAAATCTTGTTCTCGCTTGCATCACAGTTTGCTTCATCGGTCTCAGTCAGCTTCTAGGCCCTCGTCCCCGACTGCTGAACCATCTACTTCTCGTGCTGCCTTGAATGACTCTCATGCCTCGGTCCATACTCATATGGAAAAATCCTCACCGGAACAGGTGCTTCTTGCTACTGCCATGGTTCTAGTTCGTGACGCTACAGGTCACTATCAATTCGGACGTGCTTTGTTGGATTCTTGCTCTCAATTGAATTTCATTACGGATGAATTTTCTCAAAAATTGCACTTGCCTCGTAGAAAACAAACTACAGAAGTCGCTAGCATTGGTAATACTCATAGTAAAACGAAATATAGGTCGTCAACAAATGTGAAATCTCGAGTTACTGATTTTGAAGTGTCCCTTTCATTTTGTGTCACACCTCATATTTCTTATCAACCTGATGCTGAATTAGACGTCTCAACCTGGAATTTGCCCCCAAATACTCAGCTTGCAGATGAAAACTTTTTCAAATCAAAACGAATTGACTTGCTTATTGGTACAGAAACTTTCTTTGATATATTGTCAGTTGGTCAAATTAAACTTGGTCCGAATTTGCCAAAATTACATAAAACTCTATTTGGATGGATTGTAGCTGGTCGTTATTTATCAAACCAATCGAGCGATACTGGTTCTTCTTGTATGCTCTCGATAGAAGAGGAAGTTGATTTAAAATTACAACGATTGTGGGAAATCGAAGAAATTCCATCTGGCTCAAATACTTTGACTCCAGAACAAGCTGATTGTGAATCGTTTTTCAATAATACTGTCCATCGTGAATCTTCCGGTAGAATTGTTGTTAAATTACCCTTCAAAGAATCCGCTGACACTTTAGGTCTCTCGCGAAATATGGCTCTTAAAAGATTTGCATCTCAAGAGAGACGATTTGCTCGTGACAGCAATCTCAAATCACAATATGTGAGTTTTATGAAGGAGTATGAAGATTGTGGACATATGAGTCTTGTTCGTAGTCCCCGCTTAGATGTGCCTCATTATTTCATCCCTCACCATTGTGTTTTCAAACCTAATAGTACTTCAACAAAATTAAGGGTGGTCTTCGATGCGTCCTGTCCGTCATCATCTCAAAGGTCTCTCAATGACATTCTTATGGTTGGTCCAACGATTCAAGATGAGCTGTACAAAATTTTACTTCGTTTTCGTCTTCATCGTTTCGTTATTACAGCTGATATAGTAAAAATGTATCGGCAAGTGCTTATTGACTCTTCCCATAGAAAATTCCAGTACATTTTGTGGAGAAATTCTGAAGAAGAAGAAATTCGCACTTATCAGTTGAATACAGTTACCTATGGAATGTCTGCTGCTCCCTACCTAGCCATTAAAAGTCTTCACTATCTCGCAGACCAGTACATGGACCAATTCGAACTTGGTGCAAAAACTATAAAGTCATCATTTTATGTTGATGATTTTATCGGTGGTGCAGATTCAATAGAAGAATTGACTAAAATTAAGACAGAGGTGAATGAAATTCTAATTCGTGGTTCGTTTCAATTGGACAAATGGCACTCAAATCATAGAAGTTTTCAAGACGACAAAACTATAAAAGATCTAAATATTGATGAATTAGCTGTGACCAATGCTCTTGGTATTACTTGGGATCAACAAAAAGATGTATTTCTATTTTCGTTTACACCTAAAGTTCAAATTGATGGAAAAATCACCAAAAGAACAATTTTGTCGCTCTCGTCATCACTTTTCGATCCCTTAGGACTCTTAGCTCCGCTTATTATAAAATCCAAAATCATCATGCAAGAATTGTGGATTCTCAAAATTGGCTGGGATGAATCTATCCCTCAAGAACTACATTTGGCTTGGGAATATTTTGTTTCTGATCTCAAAACGTTAAATTCCCTTGAAATCCCTCGTTTTTGTCTCGCTGCTGAATCTCAATCAGTTCAACTTCATGGCTTTTGTGACTCATCAATTCGCGCTTATGGATGCTGTTTCTACTTTCGTGTTAAAACTTATTCAGGAAATGTCTCTGTTCGTCTTTTTACTGCCAAATCTAGAGTTGCCCCGACGAAAAGAAAATCATTGCCAAAACTTGAACTATGTGGCGCACAACTTTTGGCTAAATTATACTCTAAAGTCAAAAATCTTTTCGCAATACCAAATCTTGAAGTATTTCTATGGACAGATTCTCAAATAGTTCTTCACTGGTTAAAGCAACATTCTTCTACGTTATCCGTTTTTGTTGGCAACAGAGTATCGGAAATTCAGGATCTAACTACTGGCTGTATTTGGCGACATGTTCCAACGCATTTTAATCCTGCTGATATCGTGTCTCGTGGTTCAACTGTAGAAGAACTCGCTTCATCTATCTGGTTCAATGGACCAGCATTTCTCACTCTCGGTGCTAGTAAATGGCCTCCTAATAAAATAGATCAACTATCCATAGAAAATCAACAAGATATCGACCGAGAAAAACGCAAAACTGTACTCTCCCTGGAAGCAACATCTAATTACATTCTGGATTCGGTTGAAAATTATAGCTCATATTTAAAAATTATTCGTATTGTTGCGTGGATGCTCCGTTTTTCTCAAAAAACAAAAACTAATATTTTCCATTCTGATTCTTTACAGCCCCAAGAATTAGAAAACGCCTTGCTCAGAATAGTTTTTAATCTACAGCAACATCATTTTCAAGATGATATACAACGAGCTCTGAAGAAAAACGATCCTCAAGGTGCACTAAAGTGTCTCAATCCCTTCATCGATTCATCAAATGGATTCAACTTGCTCAAAGTCGGTGGTCGCTTGGAATTCGCAGCAATTTCTGAAGGTCAAAAGCACCCTATAATCTTGCCCAGCAAAAATCATTTCGTCGACTGTTACGTGCGTCATCTACACATCAGCAACTACCACGCAGGACCCAAGGCTTTAATGTCGTTAATCCGCCAGAGATTTTGGATCATCAATTCAAGAAACCTATGTCGTCGTATCGTTAATTCGTGCCCACAATGCATTCGTTATCGCCCAAGGTTGCTTCAACAAATGATGGGCAATTTGCCCGTAGAACGACTTAACCCTTCAAGGCCCTTCGCCAGATGTGCTGTTGATTTTTGTGGTCCAGTAAACACTTACCTAAGAATTAGAGGGAAGGTACCATACAAGACATATATTGCTGTTTTTGTTTGTCTCGCAACTAAAGCAGTCCATCTAGAAGTTGTATCAGACTTATCAACAGATGCCTTTATTGCTGCTCTTAAAAGGATGATTGGACGAAGAGGTCTACCCACAGATATATTCTGTGACAATGCCACCAATTTTGTTGGTGCAAACTCTAAGTTGGCTCAACTAAAATCGTTCCTTTTTGATCCTAAAAATTCCAATTTTATAATAAATTATTGCTCAAATCAATTTATTAATTTTCGCTTTATTCCCCCTAGGGCACCACATTTTGGCGGATTGTGGGAGGCGGCCGTCAAATCGGCCAAGGGACACCTAACCAGGACCCTCGATAACACAAGGCTCACATATGAGGAACTTGCAACTGCAATGATTGATATAGAAGCAATTCTAAATTCGAGGCCCATTTCGCCCCTATCATCCGATCCCAGTGACTTTGAAGCCCTTACACCAGGCCATTTCCTGATAGGCGCTCCCTTACGCAGTTTGCCAGAACGTGATGTCCCTCCAATTGAAATCAATAAACTTGAGTATTGGGCCCGAATAAGCGCCATAAAACAACAATTTTGGAAGAAGTGGTCCCACGACTACATAAACGAGCTCCAGACCCGCAATAAATGGACTAGCACCAACTCAAATATTTGTACTGGCTCCCTAGTAATCATTAAAGAAGATAATTTACCACCGCAGCGTTGGCTCATGGGTAAAATCATCAATATTGTTCGTGGTAGAGATGATCGAGTTAGAGTTGTCGACATCAAAACAACAAAGGGAATTATACGTCGCCCTATCCACAGACTGGCTTTACTATTTTCTTGAAAGTGTCCTTTCAATGGGGCCGGAATGTTAGGTCACCGTATCATATTTACTAATAATCTGTATTGTTATTATTTATAGTTATTATTCATTTGATTCATTTGTTTTATTTTCCATTTTTTATTGTATTAAATTTGTTCATATTTTTGGCTCACTGTTGTCACTGTAATTTGTTAGCATTTTTGTTCATACTAACCACTGTAACTTATTTTGGTAATGACCCGTTAGTTTTTATTATATGTTTCTCACTTCAATTCTTGTAACAAGTATGTTGTTGTTGTTCTTAAAAATGCAATATATTTAGTATTTTGTTTTTGCATACATTCATATACATATAGGTACATACTTATTAGTAATAAGTTGAATTGGTACATTGGAAGTGAGAGACAAATAATACATACAACAACAACAGTGTAGCCCTTATTTACATGATCAATTGTTAGGCTTAAGAACTTTAATTTTAAATAAAGAAAACATTGTCATAGTTGAATTCAAGCAAGAATCATCTCCTCTTTTATTTTGTCGGTACCACGGTCGCAATTTCTTTTAGTTTCGGTTTATATCACTGCCCAACAAACCTTTTCAGCAACATATAGACAACAATTCGAAATATACAGAATTGCTCTATATCGTTGCCGGTGAAGAAAAAGCTCTTCATCGTACACATGTCTTTTTGAAACTAAATTTTTAAAAAGATCTGTATTTACTATATTTCAAGTTACAGTAGGTTCTAGATATATAAAAATCAATAAGAAATAAAGAAATATTCCATTCCGTAAAAATTAAAAAAAAGTATTTCGGCGGGTGCTGGCGGCTACAATTTTTTTACAAAGACATTCCCCAGAAGTTTCTTTAAATGATGTATATAGTCATGGAGAGGCCCATAACTATAAGATATACATTTTATAAAAGCCTATATCAATGTTTATCTATGTTTTGAAGTATGAATTTCTATATGGTAAAACCATTGAGATATATCTAATTTAGTAAAGCAGTAAAATATTAAAAAAAGTTAACGAAAATATGATTCAAAATTTGTTGAACTTCTGGCGCTTCTGTCGAGAAAACGAAATGTCCAATTGTAAAACCCATTTGTATTGGAGGAGAGCAGATTGTCAGCTTCCGAAAAAACTTAGTTTTTCCAAATTCTGAAGATACCGATTTTCATAATTTTGTCCATCTAGATTTTTCTCACAGCGAATTGTGAGAAAATTTTTATCCAATTTCCTTTCTTGTTAGGGACACAAGTACTATAAGTTTCCAATTAGCTTAAAACAGTTGGTAAATTCCAGACTGTGGGCGAGTGATCTGTTGAGAGATCCAGTGAATGGATCACTGATATAAATTCATGTTCTTTCCGATCTCACAGAGATATGTAGGCCAATAAGTTGGTTGGCAATTAAATATGATATCTAGTTGTTGCATTCAACAGTTGTCTGGCTGTATAAGTATTTAGTAAGGCTAGATCACCAGAAACTATGTATATTTAGTAATTCTTCGACCTAATGTGGCAAAAGAGTCGAGAAACTGATCTCATCGAGGATATTGTCAGGTAAAATTTATAGAAGTGACCTGGATATGTTATTGTTAGCATTCTGGTGATTCCATAAAAAAGAACAAATTCCTTCCAAACACTGCTGCTACATGCTCTTCATGGTTGGTCACTTTTTTAACATCCATAATAATAACAATTCGTATAATTCAAATGTAAAGACGTAAATATCTACTCACACTCATACATATTATAAACTCTCATACACACCGATCAGCAGACGGACAATTTAACTATTGTAACGTTTATTGTTTGTGATGTCTGTTTTGAAAAGTTGCTGAAGCACACCGGAATTTTTGTTTATTTCTAGTTTTTTTTTATTTTGTTTTTGTCAGTTGTTTAGATTCTATTCTTGTAAAATATTTTTATTGTAGACGAATTTAGAAATATTTTATTTAATGGTGTGCATCTGTGTGGGTATGTATCTCTGTGTAAGCTGGTTTACATTTAAAACGACAAGTGTTGTTTTTATTTTTGGTAATAAAAAAAACAAAACAGAACCGAAAATATATAAACAAATAAATGATGTTATTTTAACAGGTGTCAAAAACACCTGTATTTAAAATTTATTAATGTAAAGTATTTAAATCAATGAGATGTTAAAGATGAAATTTAAGGAATACCTTTGTTGTGTTGTAACTTTAAATTTCGAAATTATTAAATTTTAGAATTGGAAATTGATGAAATAAAATAAATCACTTAATAGAATCTAGTTAATATCAGAACTTTATTCAAGCCATTTTTACACTATCTGAACTATTATACGAAATGTCTATAGCCTTTAGGATCAATTCATTCAGAAAAACTTGTTTGTACTGTAAAGAATTATACAAATTAAGAAGCCGATTTAATATATACATAACCTTCATATTTGCAAATAATTTAAACAAATACTGTTAGTATTCAAAACAAAAATATTTACACTTAAAATATTTCATTGATTTTAATATACACCCGTAAGATACTTTTAAGCTAAAAAACAGCATCATCTCTAAAGTTATTCTTTTTTGCATTTCTTTTCATTTCACCATACAATATGATGATGTGATTATGAGCAAACAAGATAATCTTTGTTTTGTCGCTGCATAAATAGTGGAAAGGGACCAGAAACGAAGTATCAGGAATTTTATCAGATAAATCTTATATAATAAACGATATAAGCATAACAATACATGGGGAACGAATAAAAATAATAATACGCATACATGAGAATAAAAAAAATTGCAAAATGTATAGAGAAGCAAAAAAAAAAACCCAACATGTTTAAATGAATTGAATTGAAGAGATGATGATGATGACGATGAAAGAACGTTCATGCGATGGAACGAAAAGAAGCGTTAAGCATACTTTTTTCACATAATAAAACTGAGTACTTGTGCATAAAATATCTAGAGATTTGTGGATATAAATATATATATATGTATGCATGTACTTACAAAAGACGTGGAAACCCTTTCAATATCAAAATTGTGTATGGAAAAAAATAAATAAGAGAAGCAAAAAAAAAAAAAAACTTTACGCTTATCATCTCATCATCAAAAATTTTGTAAAAGCACACTGTAGCAAAGATGATAAGGGTAATTGTAGAATGTAGAAGAGAATGCTAATTTGGAAACAACAGATAATTCAAAGGATTTTAAAGAATATGTTTCTTCAAGATAAAAAGAGAGGAACCAGTTCAATGTAAAAAGTATTTACTTTTCATTAATATCTTTAAAGAGCGATAGAGGGAGAATATAAACAGTAATTCTCTTGTTGAAATAGGGGCTAGCAAAACGTCATTTCAGAATTCACTTTAAGAAAAAATGCCAGATCTAATAGATAACCACAGAAATATTTTAAAATTAATGTATTGGGTTTATGACTTAAAAATACGGGATTTACAAAGGCGTATCTTTTGAAAGTGTTTATTGTTTTTAATAACTAATGTCATTTTGAAGGGTACATATCTATCATTTATTCGCACTTAATTATTGAGTGTATATATTTTGTGCCAACAAAGCGTCTTATGCGGGAAGTTTTGCTTTACTTCTTTAATCTGAAAAAAGTGCCGGTGAAGTACACCGATTGCTCACCAAAGCTTGTGTTCCATCGGTTTCAACATGCGAGAGATGGTTTGTGCTGTTCAGAAATGTCGATTTTGGCACGGAAGACAAAGATCGCCCAGGCCAGCCAAAAACGTTTGAAGAAAAAGAATTAAAGACATTACTCCATGAAGATTGTTGTCAGGCTCAACAAGAGCTTGATGGGAGCTACCCAGCCATCAATTTCAAAACGATTGCGAACAGCAGGATTCCTCCAAAAGCAGGGAAATTGGGTATCATACGAATTGAATACGACAGAAAAACGGGGTTTCATTTATGCTTGAACGCTATAAAAGAAAATCATTTTTACACCGAATCATTTTTTGCGATGAAAATACTTCAATTTCGACAACCCGAAATCAAACACCAAACCCAAATGTCAATGGCCCTAAGTTAATTGGTGGGAGCAAAAGGGCCTATCTATTATGAGCTGCTGAAATCTAGCCAGAGAATCACAAGAAATCTGTGCCAAATGCAATTGATTAATTTGAAGCCAGCATTGGCCGAATATTCCCAGAATATGTGGCCAGACATGAAACAGCAATATTCCATCATGACAACACTCGGCCACATACCTGTTAAAATCTATTTATTATGAATTGGTTGGGAAGTTTCGTCTCAAAGGCTTATAGTCTAGACCTTGTCCCTTCCAACTACTATTTGTTTCGATCGATTCGTCCTTGTCCTTAAAAGATAAGCAGTTCTTTTGCCTCGGAATCCATATGTTGCCAAAAAGAAAGGAAAAATCCATAGCATAGTGCCGGATTTCTGCAAAAGTTTATTTCAAATTCGAATATTAAATACTTCTTCTCGAAAGAAGAATCCCCAGATGAAGTGATTGGTCACAATAGATCAAATTCTGCAAAGCAAGTGTTGTCTACTACAGCAAGGAAAAGCCCTACGTTTGGAACAGGATCTCAAAAATGAAATTTATATTGAAAGTTTGATATACAAAAATGTCGAACTTTCAGAAGGCAATGCCATTAAGACTTTTAAGAAATGCAGACTGAATCGAAGCGCTATTTGAAATGGAAAAAGTCTCACTATTTGCTAATTATCTGAAGAATGAATTCGAGTTGGAAGAATTCCCTGTTTCAACCATGACAGGTCACATGTATGTTATGTATAGAGTTATTCAAAACAATTTAAACATGAAATAGTCACCAGAATATGATTTATCCATGATTAAAAACCTACCAGCCTCGGCAATTATTATGCTACATATGAGAGTGGTTCAAAAATTCCGTGCGTTTTTGAATGAAACACAGGTTTTTGGATAAAAAATCATTTTATTTTTCCTTTGAGCTCAATGTATTTTATCCAACGTTTCTTCCATTTATTTTATCCCTCCAAAAATATAAGATTTGTCGAGGTCACCAAAATATGTACTTTTTGTGAGATGATTTCATCTCCTTCTTCCGAGACATTTCCTCTGATTTGGTAACAAGAAATAGTCACTCGGGGCTAAATCCGGAGAATAGGTTGGAAGAGGGAGTACATCATCGCCTAATTCATGGTTTTTTTGCAATGGAAACTGCACATGTGTGTACCCTTTTGTGAAAGCTTGGGGAAAGCTTTCTCATATCCAAGTGATCACTCAAAATTGAAACCACTGAAAAATGGGAATTGACTAATGCTTCCACAATGTCTCGCACTTTCAATATCCAATCGACCAACATCATATAGTGATTTTTTCGGGTGTAGAGACCTCAGCTGTGCATCCAGAATGTTTGGCAACTTCCGTGCTTATACGTCCACAATAAAATTCGGTAAACCTCTGAAATTAATGCTGCAGAGTTCCCATAGTATTTATCAAGCTCAGCCTTTATTTGAGTGATGTGTTTTTCTGCAAAAATTAATGCATAATGAGCAGACGAAATTCAGTTTTCCAAGTCACAAGGTAGTCTACTATCAATGGCTTTCAAACACAAACCATATTCTCATAGACGTATTACCCTACTTCCTTATCTGTTGAACATTACTATGCCAGTGAGATAACGTATTATACAAAAATATCGCAGTCCAAATTGATTCAGTTAAAAATAATCCAAATCAGTCGATTTATAGGATTTGGGAATACAGACAGACTAGGCTATTGCGAATTTGGTATAAAAATCATGACCTTCAGTATTACATCGACCAAGTAACTCAAAACGCAATCACTTTTCGATTGGGTATTGCAAAAGTTTGAAGAAAAGAAAATCCAGAATTTCTTTGATATAATGGCAAAATAAGCAACACAAATGAAGGCACTTCATTCATAAGAAATTCTCCTCCAAAACTCTACTCAAATAAACCTCAGTATTATCAATATAAATAAAAAAAAGAATTTTCTGGAAAAAAATAATGTTTTTGTTGTGGTTATACCCATCACCACCATCATCATTGTCATCATCTTCAGCATCGACAGCATCAAGTTTATCATTGTCGGCGCAAAAAAAAATTCTTCCTTTTTACCACTCAACCACTCAGTAAACAGTAAAAAAAATAAAATACATTTTCACAAAAAGTAAAAAAGGATACCTACACGGGTATAATCTTAGCAACCTTTACATTTTACTCACACCGAAAAAAAGAGAACCAACGCTAAAAAACATAAACTTTCCTTGATAGTCACTCAACCATAAACTACTTTTACTGTTCACTTTTTTTCTCTTTTGCTCTACTGTTCGTAGCAAAACTTCTGCGAATTCTAAACAAACAACAAAAAATAGAGAAGAAATAAAGAAACACACACAATAAATGGTATTGAAGATGATGACAATGATAATGTTTATATGAAATTATGTATATGAACGAGTTGTATAGAGCATGAGTATAGTAGTATGATACTTCAGCATACTGCTCAATAAAACTCCTTGAAGCATGCATTAAGTGCATATTGTTTTTTGCCTTTTCTGTGTGTCTTATTCCTTTCCTTCTATGCCATATGAGGCGCTTTTGTTGTTATAGCTTTATCTACAATTGAGGTGAATCTGGTTGGGAAAAGGAAAATGGATATAAGCCGTGGAAAAAAAAGCGAAAACAAAACGCGAGTTGTCTTTAAGTCAAATCGTGAATTTCCTGTTAATGGTATTTTATTTGCCGTATGCTCAAAAAATCCTGTGTTGTTTACTGTTTTGTAAGTAAAGGAAAATCTGTTTTATTGTGTTGCGGTACAAGGACGAATTGGAAGTAGCCTACTATGGAAGTATTTTTTAAATTGTGGGTTAAACAGAGCAATGTAAAATGTTTTAAGTTTAAATAGGTGTTCGGTGTCTATTGGGTTTATGACTTATCCCATCTTTCTGGCAACATATGAATTTCGAGGCAGAAGAACTTTAAGAACATATGGATTCCGAGGCAAAAGAACTGCTCATCTTTTAAGTCCAAGAACGAATCAAGCCAATATCGGATAGTCTCCTACAAAGTGAAGCGTTTCCAAGAGAAAGCATTCTGCAACAATTAGTAGACCGACGGGGCACGGTCTGGTCTAAAAAGCGGGTGGGGCAAAACTTCCCAACCACTTCATTTTAAATAGTTTTTAACAGGAATTTCGACATGTGACCAAGCGTTGTCATAAAGGTTTCATGTCTGGCCGCATATTCTGGGCTTTTTTCGGCCAATGCTCGCTTCAAACGAATCAGTTGCGTTCGGTACAGCAGCTCAGAGGACCCTTCTGATCCCACCAAATATAGAGAATTACCTTAGTACCATGTATATTTGACATTGGTATCGATTCAGCTGGTTGGCCGGGCTTCACATTAGATCGCTTACTCTTTGGGTTATCGTAATGAATCCATTTTTCATCGCAAGTAATGATTCGGTACAAAATGATTTTCTTTTATGGCGTCCCAGCATCATTTCGGATATGCAAAATCGTCTTTTAAGGACTATCGGCTTCAATTCGTATGGTACCCAATTTCCTTGATTATGGATGAATCCTGCTGTTCGTTTTAAATTGCTGCTTAAGTAGCTCCGAATGATTTTAAAGCTCTTGTTGAGTTTGACAAACATCTTCATGGAGTAATGCCTCCAACTCTTGGTCTTCAATAACTAAGTGAGATTAAATGACAGATTTATACCCTTCAACATGACTGATAAAATATTGAAAACAAAACCCGAGTTCAAAATATACAAACCCCAACTACCTTAGATTGTTCACCTTTTTTTAACCAAAATTTTGTTTCACCAAAAATCTGTGATGGTCTGACAGCAGCTCATACAAGGTAGGATCCCATTGCTCCTACCAAATACAGAGAATTACCTTAGCGCCATGGATATTTGGCTTTATTGTCGATTCGGCTGGTTGACCAGGCTTCACATACGATCACTTGTGCTTCGGGTTATCGCAATGGATCCATTTTTCATCCCAAGTAATGCTTCGGTGCAAGAATTATTTTAGTTTATAGCTGCCAAGCATCATTTCGGTTGTGCAAAATCATCTTTCAAGGTTTGTCGGCTTGAATTCGTCTGGTAGCCAATTTTCCTGCTGCTCGCAATCGTTTTGAAATTGCTGCTCGAGTTGAGTTTGACAACAGTCTCCATGGAGTAATGCTTTCAATTAGTTTTTTCCCGTATCAAAATCGCCACTTCTGAACCGAACAAACCATCTCTCGTACGTTGAAACCGATGCAATAAGCTTCGGTTAGCAATCAAGCATCATATCCGACATGAAAAGTTGTCTTTCAAGATATCTTAGCTTCAATTCGTATGCTATCCAATTTCCTTACTTTTGGATGTAACCTGCTGCTTGTAATCGCTATGAAATTGCTGCTGAGTTTTACAACAATCGCCATGAAGTAATGCCTTCAATTCTTGGTCTTCAAACTTGTTTAGCTGGTCTGGGCGATTTTAGTTTTACGTGTCAAAATCACCACCTCTAAAGAGTAAAAATTGTCTCTCGGCGTTGAATCCGATGCAAAACATTCACCACAAGCTTCGGTGAGCAATCGGTGTGCTTTTTCCAAATTAAAGAAGTAGTTGCTAAAACCATAGAGAAACATAGAGCGGAAACTAGAAAAAAACCCAAACAAAAAAATTACTCAAAATAATCACACATGTGAGTGTTGTTTTTGTTTTCACAAATTTTTGTCTATTAATACATTCTCACCACTTAGGTTTCTGACAACTGAGTTAGGTCTTTGACAGGAGAGTTTCCGCTGTATGTATATTCTCTATGGCTAAAACATTCGACATTTTCGAAGCAAAAAAAAAACGTTGTTCAATAAGTAAGTGAAAATAAATGGGAGATATGTATCCTTCAAAATTACATAAAAGTTATAAAAACAAAAGCCGCGTTCAAAAGATACGCCATCTATTGTAATCCCGTATTTTTAATTCATACACCCAATATAAAACCCCGACTTCCTCGGATTTTTAACCTATTTTCCTACCCTACCCTACCCAAGAAACTTTACATTGCACAATGTAGGGTATTGCAACAATAAAAATGACGACAACAATGTTGTGCTGCAGTTAACATTATTGTGCCATACATTATTGACACTCTCTCGCGTTGAGTTTTTCTTCACTCTTTCATATATTACTGCGTATGCATGCAAGAAAGCATCCACATATGCATCTATGCCACATTTTGTTTGCCATGCACATATCCAAACATAATATACGAGTATAATACATACTACATACTTTATAGATACATGCAAGAAACGTGTCTTTTATGCAAAATTCCCATTTTTTCAAGTAGGGTTTTAAAGTTACATTCACATGGTATAGATATATGTTCACTAGTTTTATACCCGTATTATTAGCAGCTAAAAAAAATTCAGCTAATGATTTCTGTTTTAAGATAAACATAAAACTGTCAATGTAATATACGTACGTAGACAACCGCACCAACAATTCTGCTGCTCGTACTACTAAAATCTTGTATTTTGTTTTTATTTTTCATATATATATTTTTTTCTAAATAAACCTAAAGGGCTTTTGTTCTCGCTACTCAGACATTGACAGTGACTTTGGCTGTAGGCACATACTACACATATAAAGTTTACAATTTTAGGCTTAAGGCAGCTTGTATCATGCAACTTATATTAATGAAATGCAGTGTTATTTTTTTTCTCACTTAAAACAATTGCTGCAACCAAGTTTGTCAATATTCTAGCGTTATTGCTTTTAGATTAAGTGCTTTTTTATACAGGTGTATTTTGTGCAATATTTTTCTTTAATAGAGCCATTACTTGTTTTGCCTTTAATGAATACCCCTATTTTATTGTCTTTGTCATTTTCTTTTTGTTCTTTGTTTTTTGTTTTGTGCATCAACACTTTGTGGAGTTTTCCCTAACCTCTTGGTATTATGGCATAATTTTTAAAGTGTCTTCAATGTCAATAAATTCCTTGGTTTCGTTTCGCTTTAGCACACATCTTCATCGGTTACGATGTGTTGAAAGAATCACTCAATCGTTGTGAAAATCTATGTTTAATCAATAGTCTGCACAATGAAATGTCTGAAAAGGTTTTTTTTTTGTTTTTTTATGTTCAGGGTTTCAGCTTGCTGTTGCTTAGTAGGAGTCTTTGTTGCTATATTATGGATAAATTTCTTATTGGAAAGCTTTAAATTTATTATGGTGGAAAATTAAGGAAAATTAATGTATTTTAATGAATTAAAAATGCTGGAATTATTTAAAATTTTTAGATTTTACTTTGAAATATTTTTACGATAGGGAAGATCCATGTCAAAGCGAACAGCAGTCGGATTTACCATCTCCGATTTTAATGAAATTTACCACATAAATAATATATCCAATATGTTTCTCATATCACTGACTTTTTCAATGGAAACTCATTCCGATGAAAAAATATCGCGATTTGAAAATTAAAAAATTTGTTAAAATTGTCTAAAATTATATACACATAATTGCCCATAACTTTGAAACTACTCAAAGACCAGTATAATTTGAATTTATATGAAAACAAGTAAGAGTGCTATATTCGGCTGTGCCGAATCTTATATACCCTTCACCAAATTATACTTCAAAATTTTAAATATTTTTAGGTAAACAAAATTTAATTTTTTTTCCAGTTGTTTTTTGAATTTTTTGAAAAAAAAAATTTTCGATTGTTATTTTAAATTTAATTTTTTTTTTTTTAAATTTAAAATTTTTTTTTTTAAATTTAAAAAATTTTTTTTTTTTAAATTTAAAATTTTTTTTTTTTTTTAATTTTAAAAATTTTTTTTTTGTTTTTTCAAATTTTTTTTTTTTTTTTAAAAAAAATTCGGGTTCAAAATTTTTTTTCCCGATTTTGACCCATTGTAGGTCCACCTTACTATGGTCTTATATACGTCGTTGCAAATGTCTTTGAAATATCTATCATTAGATATCCATATTGTCTATATTAATGTCTTAGTAATCCAGATATAGGTAAAAAATAGGTCAAAAATAGAGGTTGTCTTGGTTTTTTCCTCATATCTCAGCCATTTGTGGACCGATTTTGCTGATTTTAAATAGCAAAATTCTCGAAAGCATGTCTGACCGAATTATTGAAGATTTGGATCCCGAAGGTATCTGGGGTCTTCAGAAAACTGATTTCAACAGACAGACAGACGGACAGACAGACAGACAGACAGACAGACAGACAGACAGACAGACAGACAGACAGACAGACAGACAGACAGACAGACAGACAGACAGACAGACAGACAGACAGACAGACGGACATGGCTTAATCGACTCCGCTATCTATAAGGATCCAGAATATATATACTTTATAGGGTCGGAAATGAAAAATGTAGAAATTACAAACGGAATGACAAACTTATATATACCCTTCTCACGAAGCTGAAGGGTATAAAAACGTACTTTTAATAACGTTTTTCTTTATAACTCCTGAACTAATCGAGTCTCCATCGAAATTATTTTGCACGAATATAGTAGAGAGTATAGGTGTCCTCATACCTCTCTATTAGTTTTTAGGGGAGGGTATTAGGCGTTTGTGAAGATGTTTGTAACTCCCAAAAATATTGGTCTAACATCCACCTTAAAGTATACCGATCGACTTAGAATCTGAGTCGATTAAACGATGTCCGTCCGTATGGTCGGCTGGCTGGCTGGCTGGCTGGCTTTACATGTAAACCTTGTGCGCAGAGTACAGGTCGCAATTTTGAAGATATTTCGATCAAATTACATATAATTTTTTCGGCCCAAGGACGAAGCCTATTGAAACTGGATGAAATCGGTCCATTATTTCACCTAGCCCCCATACAAATGTCCTCTCGAAATTGGACTTTATCGGTCATAAATGTTTAATTTATATATGTATCTACACAAATTTCGCTCCAAATAAGTTTCATATATACAAAATTCATGTCACCAAATTTTGTTACGATCGGTCCATAATTAGTCATAGCTCCCATATAGACCCGCTTCCGAAAATCACTTAAACGTGCATAAATCTCCTAAAAATTTTGGTATATACACAAAATTCAACATAAATAACTTTCATTAAGACATAAATCACACGACCTAATTTCAAGGTGATCGGTCCATAATTGGTCATAGCTGCCATATAAGGCCCACTTGCGTTCGTTACAGGTTACATGTGATGGTCTGTCCAGATTTCAGAAACTCGTAATAGATAGGAAATTTTTAATCCTACCAAATATACAGCATCGCATTCTCTCCATGGATATTTGACTTTGTTGTCGATTCGGCTGGTTGGGGGATCTTCACATACGATCTCATATGATTCTGCTTATTGTAATTGATCCATTTTTCAACGCATGTAATGATTCAGTGCAAGGTCTTTCAAGGTCTCTAGGCTTCAATTTGTGTGGTACCAAATGATGAATCCTGCTGCCTGCAAACATTTTGAAATTGCTGCTTGAGTAGCTTCCAATGGTTTTGCAAACTCTGATTGAGCATGACAACAATCTTCATGGAGTAATGCCTCCAATTCTAGGTCTTCAAACATTTTTGGCTGGCCTGGGCGATGTTGTCTTCCGTGTCAAAATCACTACTCCTGAACTACACAAACCATATCTCGCATGTTAAAACCGATGAAACACATTCACCATAAGCTTCGGTGAGCAAGCGGTGTGCTTCAGCGGCACTTTTTTAAATTAAAAGAGCAAAACTTCCCGCATATAACGATTCGGTGGTACAAAATTCGACATTTTCGAAGCAAAACATAACTTTGTCGTTTACACTATAATATTCAATTTGAAAGAAATTTTGCATGGCTGAGGTGTCTTATTTTTAGACCTCTCCCTACAATTATCACTATTTTAACTATATCTTTAATTTTAAATGCAATGATTTATAATTATTTTCTTTCCTTTTTTCTATTTGCAGGTAATTTCTCATTTCCACCTCAACAAATTCTACAAAAAAAAAAAAAACTAAAATGTCATTGTCAATACAAGTAAGAAATCATTAGCAATACCAATTTCTCACAAAAGGGAAAATGTTGATAAAAATCATCATATAATAATCGTAATAAGTGAAGTGCGGATATATTAATTTACCATGTTAAATCAAGTTATAACATGAATGAACAAGTAATAATTGTAAACAAATAAAAAAGAGGAGAAAAAAAACTACATATACCGGAAACTTATTGCATATTTATATGAATAAAAAAATTAACAAACTGCATTTTACAAGTGTAGAGTATATACATATAGTTTAAAACTAAAAGCTAATTTTTTAGCATAAAATTAAAAAAAAAATCTCGTATTAAAAGCATACAAATTGCATTAATTTAAAAACACAGACAAATAAAATGTGTTAATACATTAGGCGGACTCACAGCAAAAATTGATGTTGTTACTCCCCTCAAAATAAATCTTGGTTTGTTTTAGGATATTTCCCTAACATATATTGGGTCTAGAGATCAGCTGAACCATTTTCAAAAAATGTTTTTATTTTATTTTTTTACTTTTTGAATATATTTTTATTTTCTCCCAAAATGTTTATTATTTTGAAAGTAAATTAAAATTTTATTTTGCGTTAATCATCACTGAAATTTCGAATCTTGATAAATACTATGGGAACTCAACACCATAAATTTCAATGGTAAAAAATTGATTTACGGATCGTTCTGGACGCTCAGTTAAAGTCTCTACACCCGAAACAATTGAAAAAATTCACGATATGGTGTTGGCCGATCGGAAATCGAAAGTTCGAGATATTGTGGAAGCCATAGGCAACTTAACCAACATATTTTGGGTCTAGACAAGGATTATTTTGAGGAGGATAACAAAATCACATTTTTGCTCTCTATACGAAGTTAGTCGCTCTAGTATACATACACGCAGAGAAAAAATATAGTTGGGCATGGTTACTGTAACCATTTCAATATTTTTACAAGTTTTTTAACTATATTATAGTCACAGTAACCATTTACATGATTGTGGTAACCATAATATGGTTAATTTACGATTCACATGATTGTAGCAACCATATATATGGTTACAGTAAACAAATATATGTTTGTGACAACCATTTATATGATAAAGGACTTATCATATTATGTTGCTCTCGGCTTAAGGCTTATCATAATCTGAGAACAACATATTATTATAAAATTATTCATCATAAATATGGTTGCCACAAACATTTATTTGTTTACTGTAACCATATATATGGTTGATACAATCATGTGAATCACAAATTAACCATATTATGGTTACCACAATCATGTAAATAGTTACTGTGACTATAATATTGTTAAAAATCTTGTAACCTATTTAAATGGTTACAGTAACCATGCCCAATTATATTTTTTCTCTGCGTGTATGTACATATGTTTTTATAAAAATATTTACTTTTAAATAAAGATTACATTATTGTAAAAACATTTCAGTTCCGCCACCCAGTCTCTCTATAGGTAACAATATTTGAAATTTTTTTTTAAAATTAAAGTTTAATAAAAACTACATTTGTTTTTGTATTTTTGTTCTGTAAGCTAGCACAAAAATATTAAAGTTAACATTACTATTTATGAAAAAAAAAAATAAATGTATAACAAAACTTCACACAAAAAACTTAACAGAACAGAAATAATAGAATTGTTATAAACTGCAAAAACCTGCAAGCGTAAAAATGCAAGTTTTATGACGTTGACATACAATCGCCATTGTAATGCTTTTTTGTTGTTTTGTTTTGGTTGTTGTTAACTTTTTGTTTTGCTTGTGCTGCCGCTGTTGTTGTCATATGTATGTAAAGAACTCGACAACAACTACAACAACAAAAAATTGGAATGGAGACAACAACAGCAACAAAAAAAAGTGAACATCATAACTATTTGTTAGCAATGTTTTGCAAAAATTCATATTTAACCCTTTTATGGCCAAATAGGGCCATTAAGTCGGTCAATGCTATAAACTTAAAATGCACATTTTTGTTAGTCACAGCTGAGCAAGTAAGTTGAGGTACTTTTTATGTATTTAATGGAAAAAGAGTGCTTAATAATTAAAAAAAATAAGAAAATGAGCTTAAACATTAGCTGATAGTTTAAAATAAAGAACGTTACTGGTAGGACTTCTGATTCTAATTTGGGCAGCACAATAAAGAATTTAAATAATTATTTAACTGTGGACTTAGATTGCATATCAAAATCCATTTTCAGTTTCTCTTTTAATAATATCTAAAGTATTATTCTGGAAAATATGCAGCAAATACTACATTCCTTTTTTAAATTCTCCATCACTAATAAAAATCTTTAAGTTTACTATTAACAAGCAACAGAGCTATATTTGGCTTTGCCGAATCTTCACCAAATTATACTTCAAAATACAAATTTTAAATATTTTTAGGTAAACAAATTTTTTAATTTTTTTCCAAAGTTGTTTTTTAAAAATTTATTTTTAAAATTTAAAAATTTTTTTTTTGTTTTTTAATATTTTTTTTTTTTGGTGAAAAAAAAAAATTCGGGTTAAAAAATATTTTTTCCGATTTTAACCCATTGTAGGTCCAACTTACTACTTACGTCGCTGCAAAGGTCTTTGAAATATCTATCATTAGATATCCATATTGTCTATATTAATGACTTAGTAATCCACATATAGGAATACCCTAGTATATATACTAGGGTATTCATTCGAGTAGTGATCGTTCGATTAATCGAATAATTTCATACGAATAATTATTCGAACAATTTAAAAATGGCCATTTTCGAATGGCCATTTGTAGAATAATCGAACAAAACGAATAAATGTTCATATATATTTAAATTTACAAAATTGCTTATAAATTGCTCATAATTCCAAATTTAAGTAAGTGTTGTTTCTGAAATTCGACAAATTACTAAAGATAAATGACGTCTTTCGATCACTGTAGATGAGTGAGAATTGATTTCGAAACAGAAATTTTAGTGTCTAAACATGAAGGGGAGGTGTTAACATATATGCTGGCTAAATATTAGCAGAATCGAAATTAATAATCAAAAGGTGTTGAAAGTGATGGCGACTGTGATTTTGAAACGGTCGTCGAAAGTGATATTGAGGATGACATTTATATTTTCGGAAGGGAATAATGATTACGTTGAAATAGACGAAGGCCATGATCTTAAAATATACATACATATATAAGTGATGTTATTAACATTTTAATGAACTTTTTGCGTATTTAGCATGATGCGTCAATCACTGACTGACTTCAAATTTGCCACTTTCACTGACAATGATATGAAAAGTTGAATATATTTGTGTATTTCCCTAAGACCACTTGATTAATCAAAGATTCGGCAACGTTGTTATAAATAATTTAGAAAAAGTGAATAATTCATCTACTAATGAATTAGTTACTCACTTTAAAACCCGAATTAACATATACTGTACTTGAATTCATGATCACGTCCAACTTGCTCAAATTTTATAAGCATAGCTCCAAAACGGAAACTAAAAAGTTTGCTAGTCAATTGTTTTGTAGATTTTTCGGGAGGGAATCTGATCAGAATATTTCTGATGAAAATTTAATGATGGACTTTGTTTTTCTAACATTATCAATACTTGAATTTTTAATTTTAACGTTATTTTTTGATTTTCTTTAACAATAAAATATTAAAAAAACCTACATCAAAACTTCATTCTTTACTTTTTTAAAAAAATTTAAATTATTCGAGTAATTCGATTAATTTTAAACGTGTGATCGAATTATTCGAACAAGTTAAAATCTCTTATTAGAATTATTTGTTTTATTCGAACAAGAGAAAAATCAAATAATTCGAATACCTTAATATATACTTTATAGGGTTGGAAAATTATATTGTGGAAATTACAAACAGAATGACAAACTTATATGTATATACCCTTCTCACGATGGTGAAGGGTATAAAAATAAGACAACATCCTCTAAATATTATATGTCTTGCTCTGCCATGTTATGAATACTTAAACATGACGGCAACATTCTCACAATGTCATATTGATGAAACAAACTAGCTGCCGTTCCTTTAAGTAAAATGCCAATATTTTATTGGGTTTGCAAAAATGCAAGATCTACAATAGATGGCGTTTCATTTGTACGCCGTTTTTGTTTTTAAAAACTTATATGTTCCTTTGAAGGGTACATTTGGGTGGCCCTTAGTAAACGAAAGTTGGATTTTGGCCACTCTCTCCCCCCAGTTTGGTGAACATTGGTTAAAAAAATCATCTTGAAAAAAATTTAGGTAAATCGGTTGGGGTTAAGCAAGCCCTCTGAAGTTTTGCGATGCATTTAGAATTTTGCCATTAAAAAATTACTTTTGGAATTTTATTTAAAAGAATAGAAATGTGTACGTTATTGTCGTTCAAACAAGATATAAAAAATAGAAATTGGTCAAAAAATATTAAAGTTATTAAAAATTCCCCAGGCCGTTAACGTGTCTCAGGCCACTAGAACAAGAAATGTAGGAACAAAATTAACATATTTTGATAAATAGTAAAATAAAAGCTAATTTTTATTTAAAATATATCCATATTTACTTGTATATGAGTCTTCGTAGGATACCGCTAAACTATTCGCAGTTATGACCAAAAAAAATAAAATATTTTTAACGGCAGTTCAAAACTCCATTTTAAAATTTTTAAAAATTTTGTTAAACAAATTTCAGAATTTTTCAATCATCTCATTGGGGTTTACTGAAAATATAATAGGGAATAAAAATATGAAAAAATTATGAAATTATGTCGTACAGTTTTTCCGTAACTGGGATTTAAATTTTGAAATTTTAAAAGAAAAACCAATTATTTGGACATTTTTGGGCGAATGAGCTCTATTTCCTTACTGTTATGAATTTTAAATAAAACCTATTAAGAATATTATAGCCAAGATAATTATAAATATACTCTGAAAGTTTTACTAATTGGAAACGTTAAACCTTAAATCGTGAAGGTCAAAGTTCAATTTTTTTAATATTTGGAATTTCTAATTTAAAGATAGCGAAATTTTATTTATTTTTGGGCCGATTTTGTTAAAACTTAAGAAAAATATAACACGAAGTCCAGTATTTATAATAACAGCACAAAAATGGAAATTAACCCCTAATGGCAGTTGGGGTGAAAATGACCCCAAATAATCAAAAACCCTGACTGTGAAGCACTCAATATTATCCATAATAACACAAATCCTTGCCTTTCAGTCAATTAAAATTTTGTGTTAGCAACAACGATTTGCTACAATCAAACAATAAACAATTAAAGGGTTAAATACCATAAAATCATGTAACTGTGGTGAAAAAACTAGTGAAAGCCTGCCTGCTCGTCGTATAGTTGTATACTAGTTCTGTATATCAAAACCGGACTTTAAACATTCGTTTTGTTTTCTTTTTATTTTTATTTTTTTGTTGAATGCATAAAATATACAGCACTATTCTATCATTCCTTTTATTGTTCAAAACTACATTTAAAATTCTAGTCAGACGCGCCAACATATTCCATCACATAAACTAAATACTTACATTTGTACTGGCTTGCACACATACTAGATACAAAATACCACAGTTGCATTTTTGCCATAACAAATCGTGACAAATAATATTAAAAAAAAAGAAAAGAAAATGTATCCATCATATGGTTGTAGCACGGTGCGTAAGTACATATGAATGTAAAGGTAAAGTAAATTGTTTAAAGATATATAGAACGAAATACATGCAAGCCTAGATATTTATATGTATAAGTTTAGATATAAATATAAAGTTCATTTGTGACAAGAATGACTTAAGTCTAAAATCATAGTGTTGAAAACACGATAGTGCCCAAACAAAAGGAGATAACTGGCTGAAATTTTCCAGAAATATAAGGAAAATAAGGTTTGTTTGGTATTGAAAATGATTACACCTAGCCCTCATACAATTGCCCCCCGGAATACTGAGCGGTAACCCTGATAAAATTTTGAGCAATTTTGTTTTAGGTACTGTGAAATTATATTGTAAAATTTAGCGAAAATCGGGCAACATTTGTTCCTGGTCCCCATACAAGGCCCCCCTCAAAAAATTACTTTAAACATTCATAATCGTGATAAAATTGGACATAAACAAGTTTTATATGAACGCTGATCTTTCTACCAACTTTTTTGAGGATCGGTCCATAATTGACCCTACCCACCTACATATATACAACCCCTATATCAGATAAATATTTTATTGTCTCATACTGATGGTGGCTATACAAGATTCGGCACAGCCGAATATAACACTTTTACTTGTTAAAGTTGTGACGTTCTTTTCGCAAATGCCTCGAAAGTATATTTTCGTGTATGTTACCATTATTTTTGCCCAGGTATAAGTTTTGTCATAAAACTTGGTTTTAATGACTTTTTTAAGTTCTTCTTTCGCTTTTATTTTTTATATTTTTTTATTAAACAAGCTAAAAAACAAATGTGTATGGTTAATTAAGTCATGATATCAAAGATACGATAAAGAAACTAGAGCAAAATTCTGTTTAGGAAGTTTTGGTTTTGTTGTAGGAACATATTTATTCAAGGAAATTTAACAAAACCAAAAATGTATGTCAGTATGCTACTATTTTATTTAGATGTTAGTTTTTTTTTATTCTCTAAAGTAAAACTACTTTATTTTACAATTATTTGGTTTGATTTAAAAAATTGTTTTTTAATGAGGTTAATTAAATTATAACCAATTTATTTTAAACTTAAAAAACATTACAATTCCATAAAACTCAATATGTTAACAATCATGTTGGAAAAAGTATAAAAAAAGTAAGAACAATGACTAAAAAAGGATTTTTATGTTCGACCTAATTTTTGCTACTTTTTTTTAAGCTGTCTTTGTTTGTGCAGGTTTTGTCAACGTCATTTATGTAAAGTAGAGTAGAATATAGTATGGACAATTTATGGCTGTGTCAAGTCTGAGTACATGGTAAAAATCAATTTGGAAATCAAATATTGCTGGCATAGTTCTAAAAGGTTTTTGTTGAATAATACTGTATATATCTATATCTTAGCAATAGATAAGAGTGGGTGTCAGAGTAAAATCGAATACACTTAGTCCAATTGATTTATTGTGTTTGCTGAGTTCCCAAATTAGAACCAACCCTGGTTGGTTATGAAGCTATTCACAAGTTCAAACTCTAATAGTTTTAACAGTTTATTAAATACAAAAGAACCTCTAAAAATGATTAATTTATTATTAGTCAATCCGACAGAAATTATTGCATTTCCGACAGAAATCATAACTGAGCTGTAAGGCTCATAATAATACGCTACAATCAAGTTCGTTAGCTCAGATAGACGGTTGATATCTTAAAGATAATTCGTTTTCTTGTCAAAGAATGGCAGCAACAAAAAACGTTCTGCTCTTTGAGCTCATCTCCGCGGTTGTTACAAAGATTATTGCCTTCACATGTCGCCTAATGATAGAGGCATTAGAAAATAGAAATACATACCAGAAGCAATCACATTAGTCGTACTATTATGCAGCCTTTCCTAGTGGATCGCCTTATAATCGTCAACCCTTTTGTTCAAAGCCAGAATACAGGCCAGCAAACACTGAAAATTTCATATCGTTTCCTCATTAAAACACGACAGTGACCCATGAAAGTTTCTGCTCTATGTTCTCATCTCCCTATCTTTGAGAAAAATTATTGTATTCAATAACCAGTCGTTGCACATGCCGCCTAATTAGAGAAAGTTCTGTTTTCATAGAGACCAGGAATAAAATAGTTATGTCTACTAGTCATTGAAAGTAATCTAAGTTGCCCGACTATCCTGCAACCTTTCACATTGGGCCATCTCATATTCGTCTACGTTAAGGCAATCAGCACTGACATGACCCTGGGATTTGGAACTCAAAATATATATTTTTTAAACTTCGTAGCCATTGAATTTAGAACATCAGCACTGAGTACTTTTCAACAAAAATCAGTAGGTTTCTTGCGAAAACCATTCCAAACACATAAAAAGTGATAGCCATTCCTTTTCACATATCATATCAAGAGCATTCTCTACTAATTTTACAAATCCAATTGGGTCCATAGCTGCAGATCAGGTTCCTAAGCTGTAATCTTTATAACATAAACAGAAGACAATTGTATTGCAGATCCAGTAAACGATCAATGAAACCAACTTCTAACTCTTTCTAGTGGCCATTTTGCAGAAGGAAAGTATGAATGTCGCACTCGTGACCGATATGATCTCATTTATTTTGAAGCTTTATTTATAATTCATCGTCTTTTAGACTGTCCTCGGTATTGTTCAAAACAATACCGAGCGAGCTTCGTTTTGGCAGGATTTATAAAAAGTTGCTATGGAGAACATTAGCAACATATCGCACTGGTGGTTCATCTAAAGAGAATCAAGCAATACATTACAATTTTTTGGCGAAATAGTATAGAAAATGATGTGAGATTTTTACAGTGGTTAGATATGACCACTGTCATCGATTTCTTGCAAAAATTTAAAATTTAAAAATTTCCTATCAGTTCGTTCCATTTGCCATCATGCAGTATAAAGCTAAGGAATGGCTTCTTTACTGATTTTAACACTTTGAGTTTGAATTTCCTCATAAGAGGACCTATGCTTGTTTCATCCAGCCACTTGCACAGATGGAGGTCATTACAAACACAAATCGAGATCATTCTCTGTACCTTTTTGTATTCCTAGATAGGCCCTTTTCTCCAAGACAGACCTCAAAATTATAACAATTGTATTGTGGATCCAATGAATCTAGTCGCATTCCCAAATATGTCCCTTTGTTCAGAGAAGGCCTCCTAATGTTAATAGTCATTGTTTAGCCATTCCAGTGAAAGATGTATGAAGCTTTTAACTCCTTCAAGTGGCAGAGAGCAGATGTCACCTTCTTCATCCATTATATTTAGTTTTGAATAGAGAACACTTAGTATTCAACTGTTGTTTAGTTGATCCCAACTATGTGCTTTCGTAAGGAGAACTAGTTGCGCTTTGGTAAGATTTGACTATAGAAAACAGATTAAACCAAAAACCTTAATATTTTCTACATGAATGTGGTGATTTTACATAAAAAATCACAAACTTTTACTTTGTCCATAAGTTAGTGTGCCAGCCAATCAATCAATCAATCAGTCACACATTCACCAAACAATTAGTTTGTATTCTCAGATTCTTTCATAAATATTATTTACTTTCTACGGTATTTTACCTAGATTAATAATTTCCATAAAACCATAAATTTCTCCAAGTATATTTAGTTTTTCGTTAATAATGATAGACACTGGAAATTTTTAAATTAAAATCAAATAATACACTCTCACTAGTAGAAATAATTATTTGTGTATGAAAAATACAAACATACACGAGTACATATGTATGAATATTTTTCTGTGAATATTGGTCACGTTGTTTGGTAAATGGCAGGCAGTGTTCAGTAAGTATTGTAGTTAAAATAATTTGTTTCTCTCTATTATTTTGTTTTATTTTTGTATGTATTTTTTTTTTTTAATTTTATAAGCCAACAGCCAATTTCTATGTCTATGTATTAATACATACAAAAATACATACATAGATGTGTATGTATGTGTTTTTGTATTTATGTAGTTGTTGATGCAGTGTAGACTGCAGAAAACATTATTGACTTTTTGTCTTTATGCATTTATGGTCATCAGAAGCCAACCATCAACGCTATTAGCCATTTCAACAACTGTGTTTATAGTTTACACATTTATATACATCTACACATATACATATGTATATATGTATATATGTATGTATGTGTGTATCTGTGTTTATGTATACAGTTCAACTAGTGGTTATAATATAAACTCTCTATCATCATAAATAAATTTTATTCACATTCATTTTACTTTTATACAAAATTTATATGAACATGATTTTCTATGTCTCTATTGCCTGAACTCAGGTTATGCATGCCTGCATGCAGCCAGACCGACAGATAGACAGACATATATTACTCATGCCGACTTGCTGGATGGTTGCCTGGACGGCTCACTTGCATATATTCACAGTCATTTGATGATGTCCAAAATAATAACAATATTTTTGCCTATAAAATCTGAAAAATTTTTAACTCTTTTACTAACTTCATCATAATGCATTTTACACACTTTTTATATAAATGTTATCTATTTTTGTACATATGAGAGGGTTGTGAGTAAAGTGTACATATTTGATAATAAAGACCAAGAATATACCATATACATCGATCGAAATAGTAGTCGATCTAGGCAAGGGCTGGCCTATAAGTTGAGTTAGGCAAAACTTCCCAACCACTTCATTCTAAATAGTATTCAAGAGGTGTTTCATGACTGGTCACATATACTGGGGGTTTTCGGCCAATACTCGCTTCACGAATCAGTTGCGTTCGATACAGGTTTCCTGTGTTGGTCTGACTTGATTTCAGCAGCTCATTATAGATAGGATCCTTTTGCTCACATACAGAGCATTCGGCTGGTTGATCGGGCTTAATCTTCGATATGTTACGCTTAGGTTATCGTAATGGATCAATTTTTAATCGCAAGTAATGATTCGATGCAAAAATTATTTTCTTTTGTAGAGTTCAAGCATCTCGTATTTAATTCGTATGGTACCAAAATTCCCTGCTTTTGGATGAATCCTAATGCCTGCAAACATTTTGAAATTGCTGATTGAGTAGCTCCCAATGATTTTGCAAGCTCTGGTGGAGCATGATGACAATCTTCATGTAGCAATGCCTCAAATTCATAGTCTTCAAAGTTTTTTGGCTGGCCTGGGCGATCATTGTCTTCCGTGTCAAAATCACCACTTCTCAACCGAAGAAACCATCTTTCGGTTTTCTTCAGAGTCATTTTTTCAAATTAAAGAAGTAAGCTTCCCGCATATGGCGCTTTGTTGACACATTTTTGATGCAAAAAAAAAACCTTGATAATGTTATGTAACTAAATGAGAATAAATGACAGATAGCACCCTTCAAAATGACATATGAGTTATTAAAAACAAAAGCCGCGTTCAAAAGATACGCCATCTATTGTAAATTTGAAAGTCATACACCCAATAATTTGATAAAAAAATCATGAAATTTCGTGCATATCACCTCAAATCCCCAATTTTACATATTCAAAATTTATCTTAAAAGAAATTTCGGTCCTCACAATGACGCGTAAAATACAAAACTGTTAATATTTGGGGTTTAAAAACTCACTCAAGGTTTATGGGAACATTGAAAGTCGAAGAAGTGCAAAATTAGGACCACTCTATATAAAACTAATAGATTCACTAGTTTTTGTAAAGACATAGACCTATTTCACACTGCAAACATTTCACTGCCATGCTATGTCATTGCAATTCTATTATGTCATGCAGTGCTGTGTCATAATGAATACTAAAGACATAATCGTCGAAATCTTAAAATTTCACAATTTTAACTCCAAACACAACTCACTTTAATATACCTCTAAATATGTATAAACAAAGTATAAATTAATTTTATGTCTACCAACATTCAAACATAAATTGTTTGAAGGCCTATAGAATAATAAATGTATGTAAAGTAAATGCAACATGATTCATATAGTATTTGGGTAAATTGTATGTAAATTTTTCTCTGGTTTCTACAAAATATATTTATTTACCTATATATAGTTTGTGTTACTAGTTTTTATGTTTTTTTTGAGATCTTTTTTTTTCGAAAGTTTAATAATTTAACTTTTACTCTTTGGCTAAATGTATAAACCTAACAGCAATAATATTTTATACTCCTGCACTTGTCTGCCATGGTGATGTTAACTTGTTTTTGGTAATTTTTTTTCTGTTAACATCTCATATATTAAAATATGCAATAAAACAAATTGCATATTCATTTTTGGGTATTTGATTTTAATCAAACAATATACAGATTTTTGTATTCACAAAAAAAATAAAAATAAAATAAACTTGTAAATTTAATAATATATTACATGTTTAAAGATGGTTGCTTTAATATAGGCTGAGCCTGAGGTGAAAGTCTGCAGTCTAAATTATGAAATTATTAAAATTTATTTTATAGTTATTACTGTTTTTAAGCCATGTACTAGGATAATATCATTATTAAATTTATTAGTTTTCTTTGTTAGTCATGTTAGAGAGATAATCTGTTAATTAGTTGGAAATAATTGCGGAAATGATAGCAAATTTTTAGTTTTAAAATTGGCTATTTGAGATCTTCCACATATTATTGTGAGTATTTTGAAACTAAATAAATTGAATAAGATTGTATGAAGTCTCTGGTATTAAACTCGGATGTTAAATTCATTCGGATAATATGTTTGTAACAGTGCACAGAGAGTGGATTTGAAGAATGGAAATTAATGAGTAATTTCTTAATGGATACTCCGATTTCAGTAAAGTTTAAACAGTAGTCGGCAATCATAGTAACGCAAACAACTATTCACACACAAGTCGAATATGAGAGATGCTTGTTAAAATACAATCAATCGTTTTATGAAACAATACTAAACATTTGCTAATGTGCCAAGTTCTGTTTATGTGGGTAACTTCTTTAAAGTGAGGTAATTTGGTTATCTTTAAAATTAAAACAAATCCAACTTTCAGCTTTTGAAATATTCATTTATATATGATAACTACTAGTTTAGATCTAAAAAAACGTATGATATAGTTCAATTTGTGGTTTGAATTTCATCTTGTATACCTTAACAGACGGTTCATAATTACCACTTGTGGAACATACTCAAAATGCTATAACAGTATTTTCTATCGAAAATCTTTTGTATAACAGTATTTTCTATCGAAAATCTTGTGTATAACAGTATTTTCTATCGAAAATCTTGTGTATAACAGTATTTTCTATCGAAAATCTTGTGTATAACAGTATTTTGCGTAGAACATCTTGTGTATAGCAGTTTCTTCTTGTGTATAACAGTATTTTCTATGGAAAATCTTCTGTATGACAGTTTTTTCTTGTGTATAACAGTATTTTCTGTAGAAAATCTTGTGTATAATAGTATTTTCTATAGAAAATCTTGTGTATAACAGTTTTTTCTTGTGTATAACAGTATTTTCTATCGAAAATATTGTGTATAGAAAATCTTGTGTGTAACTGTATTTTCTATAGAAAATCTTGTGTATAACTGTATTTTCTATAGAAAATCTTGTGTATAACTGTATTTTCTATAGAAAATCTTGTGTATAACTGTATTTTCTATAGAAAATCTTGTGTATAACTGTATTTTCTATAGAAAATCTTGTGTATAACTGTATTTTCTATAGAAAATATTGTGTATAACTGTATTTTCTATAGAAAATCTTGTGTATAACTGTATTTTCTATAGAAAATCTTGTGTATAACTGTATTTTCTATAGAAAATCTTGTGTATAACTGTATTTTCTATAGAAAATCTTCTGTATAACAGTATTTTCTATAGAAAATCTTGTGTTTTTTCTTGTGTATAACAGTATTTTCTATCAAAAATCTTCTGTATAACAGGTTTTGCTTGTGTATTTTGTATCGAAACACAAGTATAGACGTTTTTTCTTGTGCATAACAGTATTTTCTATAGAAAATCTTGTGTATTCCAGTTTTTTCTTGTGTATAACAGTATTTTTTATAGAAAATCTTGTATATAGCTGGTTTTTCTTGTAGATAACAGTATTTTCTATCGTAAATCTTGTGTATAAAATATTTTCTATAGAAAATCTTGTGTATAACAGTATTTTCTATAGAAAATCTTGTGTTTTTCTTGTGTATAACAGTATTTTCTATAGAAAATCTTGTGTTTTTGCTTGTGTATAACAGTATTTTCTATCGAAAATCTTGTGTATAACAGTATTTTCTATCGAAAATCTTTTGTATAACAGTATTTTCTATCGAAGCTCTTGTGTATAACAGTATTTTCTATCGAAAATCTTGTGTATAACAGTATTTTCTATAGAAAATCTTATGTATAGCAGTTTTTTCTTGTGTATAACAGTTTTTTCTTGTGTATTTTGTATCGAAAATCTTGTGTTTAGAAGTTTTTTCTTGTGCATAACATTATTTTCTATAGAAAATCTTATATATAACAGTATTTTCTATTGAAAATTTCTGGCTTTCGTGACTGATTAATGTTCGTTCTGCATTTTTTTTAGTTTCTTTACAAAAAATCATTAATCCCTGAACCATTTCATTTCTAACATCCGTATTTTATATTATTAATTTATTTAATGTCATTTATTTCCTATTTCTTTATTCCCTTAACACAAAAATCGATTAAAAGGGTCATCTGCCACCTTGTGTCAACAAAAAGAAAGACATTTCGGCCAAATTATAATTGTTGTTAGAAAACATAAACTTTGCTCTATTTCCCTTAAAAGATATAAAATAAAAATAAGTCAATTTATAACCCTTTAAGACACAAGGTTGTAAATTTTGAAAATCTTTCAAATATTAAAAAAGGCCAGCCCTTTAATTTCGTGGCAAATAAATTTGTTAGCAAGTTAAATAACTGGCAATGTCATATTAAGGCTGCCTGTTCAGCCCCATAACCACTTGTTTCCTTGGCTATTTTTAAATGACAAAATTGTGCCTTCAAGTGGAAATAAAATTCCTGAAGGATTACCAAGATAATAAAATGAAAAGAGGAATATAAAAGACTTACTCCAAAAAAATAAAAAATTAAACAAAACTCAATAACTTTTCACATAAAATTTAAAAAAAATTTTGTTTTGATTTTGTCATAATTCTTGGTAACTTTTTTACAATTAGAAATCTTATATTTTTTTGTAAATTTTTTAGCATCTTTTTGTTTAAGTTAAGCAAATTTGTTACAAAAAATTAGTAAAAAAAAAATGTTAAAATTTATTGATCCCTTTTTTCCAAGTTGACAAATTTTTCCAGATTTTCTTTTAAAACACAAAAAAATAATAAATTTTGCTTGTTGCCTGCTTTATGGCATACAATCTCAATTAAACAATTGTCAAACTTTTTGTTCAAAGCAATAATTTCAGTTTTCATTTATTTCTTGTGTTTTTTTTTGTTTTGTCTTTTCCGTATCTTTACCCTTTTAGTAAATGGGACACTTTGTTGTTGCTGCTGTGATGTAAACGTTATTAAAACTAATTAAAAGGGTTGTTAATTTTAACCTTTTTTCTGGCTTTCTTAATGTCCTTGATTTTTTCCTAATAACTTAAAGAGATTTTAAGCATTTGTCTATGCTTTTAAATGGTTTTAAATTGTATATTTATATAGGGTTACTATTTGAAATTTGAGTTGCTGGATAAACTTAAGCGAACGATTAAGTTGTTTTGATCAAAGATTAACTAACTAGAGATTAAGAGATATTGAGGGAGTACAATAATTAAAGTGTCAAATTGCTAGAAAATTAAGTGCAACCGTTTAAATATTTTCAATTGTTGATAAATTTTTAACAGAAAGGCTGGAGATTATTTTGAATTTGTCGTACTCAAAAAGGTCACTTTTGTACAAACTAGAACGTTTCCGCCAGCTAGCTCCTTTCGCTTGGGACCTATCTAGTTTTTAGCAGACAGACGGACTGACGGACATAGCAAGATCGTCTTAGAATCTTTTTCAATATCCTTTTTGGTTCTACGAGCAATATTTCGATATGTTACAAACGGAATGACAAAATAAAAATATAGAAGTCTTCAGTTTAAAATCTTAAATCAGATAGACAGACGGACGGACATAACCAGATTACCTTAGAATTTTTTTTGAGGAACCGGAATAAATATGGTTTTTGGTTCTACGACCAATGTTTCGATATGTTATAAACGGAATGACAAAATAAAAATATAAAAGTCTTCAGAGTTTAGATTTGTTTAAAATCTTAACTTATTATTAACAAACTTACATTCATACTATTAACCCAGAATCTCAACATTCAAAAATATTAAATTACTTTGACATGATTGTTAAAAAAAATAATAGTAATAATAATAACAATTTTGCAACATCACAGGTGGTTAAAGCTTTTGATTTACTGGCAACCAAGCGACAATATAAGGCTTTAGTTTTCCTTATACATTTTCATACATCAACTTTGCAAAAGTTTCAATTACCATATTAACACTTTATAATTTATAAATAATGGCACATGTGAATTACTTTTGTGGTGATGATAAGTGTAACAAAATTCGGTGCAAATGCAACTACATATGAACATTGAAGTTGTATTAGATTCTCACCGCAAACTGAATTTACCCAGTAGTTGAGCAAGTAGTCAATGTATCCCTTATAGACAGTAATTGTCGCAAATGTCTTATCACTTGGCTGACTCCAATTTATATATTTTGGGTCTTTTGACACGCCTGTGCTCTTTGTAGTGCAAAGAGAAGTCAACGGGTTACATTATACATCCCCGGTAATCTATTGTGAAGACAATTGCCACTTAAGTGTCTCTAAGTAATCTAGAGTGTAGTTACTTTAAAGGTTTTAGGAGTAATTCGTACAAACTGGTTTTATACAAATTGTGTTGTTATAATTCTCATACAGTTTATTTGTATTTTTGCTGAAGTATATTTACATACCAAATGGTCTAGTGTAAAGTCAATTGACACTTTATTGTCTCTAAGTAATCTAGAGTGTAGTCACTTTAAAAATTTATATTGTACTGTACTTTAGCAGTAACTCTGGTAACTACCAGAAGCAATCTATTGGAGAGTTGTCGGTGGAAGGTTTGTTTATAAGCAATCATTTATTGGACTGTCTATGATATGTCTTGTTAGCTAACTATTTGAAGTAAATTGGAGCTGAACAAGTAACCAGTTAGGCAGCTAGTAAGGTAATTGACTCTATGTAACCGGTATGTGAATCCAATGCGTTGACTACTTTGGACCAGCTATCGGACAGTCACATTGTAATCAAAAAGGGTCAGGGCTTAGGACATGCACTTGTAAAAATAACTAGTCATGTAACTATTGAAGTAACTAGTTCCCACTCTAAATGATGTGTAAATCACTAGTTCGGCACTGACTGCTAGAACTGCTGGGTACAAATAAACACTAACACATCATAATAAATTTTTGTATGACACAATCATCATCAACTTAATGATGACATAGATAATAACTAGCAAAAAAAAACAGTATTTAAAATATATTTATAATAATTAAATTTTAGCAAATATTTAACCAGACATTTTTACTTTTATTCTCTATAAATAAATGTTTTTAATTTTAATATTTACTCTTACAAAAGCTTAAATATATTTTAAAAAACCCATACCATCTAACTCCCCATATAAAATATTCCTATACTTGCACATTTATGGTTTGTATGTGTCATAGACATGGCTTAAAATAAAACAAATATACTGGCTTTTTGGATGTATTTTCATGTCACTTCTCATAGAAAAGTGAATGCGGTTAAGAGCCAGTATAAAGAAAAAAAAGCCCCAAACTGGTTTAACTGGTATGGGTGGGTAACCACCATCAACATAGTGCAACATAATAGTATATACACACAACAGTCATTATGACGATGACTATAACAAAACATCTAGATACAAATAATTGTTGTATACGTGAGCATAGACATTTGTATCTAAGTCTGTTTTTTTTAGTTTATTTTTATATTGCATTGTCTGTCATGTCAGTCAAACTCTTTTGTTTTTTTTGCTTGCAACATTGATTGCCAACTAAATATAGAGTTTGCACATAAAAATTTAATTTAATTAATGTTTTGCAATAAAACTATATACTTAAGCAATTAAAGAGATTTCTCTTTAATTAATAATAAAAAAAATTTCATAGATATGTTATGTTATTAAAAAATATTCTGTTTAACTAGGAAATGAAAGAATGCAAGGCGATAAAATAAGGAATGTGAAAAGTTAAACTAATAAAATTATGCTATCAGATAACTAAGATTAATTTTCTGCACAAAATCAGTTTTTTATTGAAAATTGATTAGTTTTCTATATATAAAGTTAACTGAACGGTTTTCTTTAGAAACTTCTTGGCAGTTAACTGACTACAGTTAACTGACTTACAGTTATTTTTTCGGATTTAACTGATAACAGTTTTCTTTACAAAATTAACTGTTAATACTTTTCTTTAGAACATTTAGAACTGATAACTGTTTCCTTTGGAAAATTAACTGCTAACAGTTTTCTTTAGAAAATTGTTCGTAGTGAACTGCTAACAGTTTCCATTAGAAAAATGTTTCTTTAGAAAATTATCTGCTAATAGTTTTCTTTAGAAAAATGTTCGCAGTTAACTGCTAAAATTGTCGTAGTTGACTTCTAACAGTTTTCATTCGAAAAATGTTAGTAGATAACTGCTAACCGTTTTCATTAGAAAATTATTTACTAACAGTTTCCTTAGCTGCTAATTGTTTTCATTAAAAAATGCTTACAGTTTCCTTTAGACAAATGATCGCAGTTAATAGCGAACAGTTTTCTTTAGAAAAATTTTAGTAGTTAACTGCTTCAGTTTTCTTTAGAAATTATCTACTAAAAGTTTTCTTTAGAAAAATATTCGCAGTTGGCTGCTAACAGTTTTCTTTAGAAAAATGTTCGCAGTTAACTGCTAACAGTTTTCTTTAGACATTTTTTACAGATTTTAAAACTTTTCCAATGAACAGCTATTAGTTCTTTTTTTAAATTTTCACAACTAAATGCTGTCAGTTTATTTTTAGATAATTGTGATCAGTTTTCTTAAGAAACCATTTCCCAGTTAGATGTTTAATACGTTTTCTTTAGAAAATATTTTCGACTGAGAGCTCAGTTTTTTTTAACTAAGTATTATTAACTAACAGATCTAATTTCTTCAGAAAATGCTTCCTCAATTAACTGAGAGATCATATTTTTTTAAATGGGGACTTAAAAATGCGGGATTTTCAATGCGATGCCGTATATATATATGAAGGCGGTTTTTGTTTTTATATGTCATTTTGAAGGGTACATATCTGTCATTTATTCCCAATTAGTTATTAAACATTTTTTTGATCGAAAATGTCTAATTTTTTGCAATCAAAACGTCATTGCGGCAAGTTATGCTTTACTTCTTTAATTTGAAATAAAGAGCCGCTGAAGCACACCAATTCCTCGCCGAAGCTTATGGTGATTGTGTTACATCGGCTTCAATGTGCGAGAGATGCGGCTTAGAAGTTGTGTCAGCCAAAAAAGTTGGAAGACCAAGAATTTGCCAAATCATTGAGAGCTACTCAGTCAGCAATTTCAAAATGTTTGCCAGATTTTTCAAAAAATCTCTCTAGTTATACTGAAAGTCCAGTTTTCTTTAGAGAAACTCCCTCGTTTATCTGAGGGATCAGTTTCCTTTAGGAATGGATAATATTTGTTCGGTATAAAAATGATATTTAAAAAGTTCTTTTTTCATCCTTTGATTACTTGAGTTTAATTTCAATTTATATGAAGACTTTATAAAAAAAAACTATTTTACAGAAAATTTTCTCTAGAAAATACTAATATTCTGAAGATTTTCTACATAAAAGACTGTAATACTGAAGACTTTCTAAAAAATATTTTTACACTAAAGATTTTTAAAGCAAATACTGTTATGCTGAAGATTTTCTTCATAAAAAACTGTCATACTGAAGATTTTCAATAGAAAATACTTTTATATTAAATTTTTTTGTTAAAAAAATACTGTTTTACATTAAAGATTTTTAAAGCAAATACTGTTATGCTGAAGATTTTCTACATAAAAAAGTGTTATACTGAAGATTTTCAATAGAAAATACTTTTACACTAATGATTTAAAAAAAAAAAAAAATGTTATACTGAAGATTTTTTAAAGAAAATACTTGTTTTTGTTAATTATCTCAGCATTCCTTTAAAAATATCAGTTAATTGGACAATTTCATTCACTTAACAGAGTGCAGATAGTTTTTTTTAATATGATTAGATTTCTATATAAATTTTCTGTCTTTTAATTTAGCATTCATAAATATATCTTAAACGATTACACAGAGCAATAATGCCCACTGAATTTGTTCTTGCTCTTAAACTATTTGCACTTTTCTATCTCAAATACAATTTGCGGCCCTAATTAAACTACACTTTGGTTTTATTATTTATACTGGTTTCTTTTCATATTCCTTAACCAAAACCTAACAAATCAAATAATATTCCACATAATTTCTATATATTTAGCTACGTGCTTATCTTTCTTATATTTCAATTTAACTAAACTTCTAGATAAGAGCCTTAATTTTGTCTATGTTTACAAAATTATAGCAGAAATTATATTTCATCATTACATAAAATAACACCTGGTTATAGTTACTAAATATTATGTTGTCAAAATCTTATATAAAATATAGTATATGCCTACCCTTAGACTTAAACAAGTGCTTACTTGGCTCTAACATAGATACACACACTAATACCTACATATTATCTGTAAATTTGTTAGACATGTCTATTATTTTCAAATGGAAACTTGTACTTATGCACATACCGTAACAAGCAGCTACATAGTAAGTAACACATAGCAAAAGATAAATTCTCATATTGAGGTAAGGAATATAGCAAGACATGAAAATGTTTGTAATATTATTTTAGGGGTGTAAATATCATAAATTACTTCATTAACCAGCTATTCACATACGTACACACACAATATTCTGTAGACATTCTGCATTAGGCTGACATCTACCACTAATGAATAACATCATTTAATATAATATATGTGAGATTGCTCACCACACCCCACTAAATGTATTTAGTTTAGTTAGACATACTACATGCTCTTGGAGTATTATAGTTAATGCCAACAATTTATATTTCAGCATTTAGTAGAGATCATTATCATTTTGGTTAGTTATATGGAAGTTATTAGAATGTGAGGCCTTTTAAAGGTCAAGGCCAGGTCCTTAATTTTAAATTGCATTTGTTTCCTTGGTGATCCCCTTACGTAAAGAGCATTTTCACGTTTTGCTAGATTTACGAGAAGCAAACACAATCCACAGCATTAACATTAATTGGCTTCTTACACACAATCAACATAATAAACATTTAAAGTGACCACACTCTTGATTACTTAGAGACACTTAAGTGACAATTGACTTCACGGTAGATTACCTGGGATTTCTAAAGTAACCAATTGACTTCTCTCTGCACTACGATGAACACATACACATCAAATGAGCCAAAATACATAAATTGGAGTCTGCCAATTGATCAGACATTATTGACAATTACTGTACGAATGTGTGTATGATTCTGTGAGAATAAACATCAAAGTTGAAACGAGTATAATTCTATGTGATCATTTACAAGGCCCTTCATGTTCTATTGCCAACTAAGCGAAATACATTTTAACTTCATTTAACTTGCAAAGACTTTTAAAAGACTATTAAACTAAATACTGTAAATCAATTCTAAAACGTATACAGTTTTAAGTATTTATATTCTCACTCCTCATTAAATTCACTGAAACATGCAAAAACCTAAACACATTTCCAAATTAACAATTTTAACAAACTTTACGACAATTTTACTATTAAACAAAATAATAGCTACAAAGTGATTTAAAATACACAAATTTCTTATCATTAAATGAACAATAAAAAACCCTATAAACTACTAAATAAAACAGAAACATAATAAAAAGGAGTTCCTCAAAAAAAATGTTGACACTTATTTTCACTTCATCAGTTATAATAAAAAAGATTTTGTACTAAATTAAAACAAGGAAATCTGTGAAAAAAAAAATTCCTACAGTCTATTGTTTTGTCTACACTTTTTACAAAATACAAAAATGTTTATTGAGTTTCTGTTTTCATCATTGGCTTTATCTGGTTTTTTCTCTCTATCTCTCTTTCTGCCAATTCACCTGTCAACTGTCAATATTGATTTAAAGTCTATGCACTTTTTATTGTTTATCAATTTTGTGATTTGTTAATTTGCATTTCTTACTGGTTTTTTTTGCATCTGCTTTATGAAGTTTTTTATTCATTTACAAAATAAAACTAGGAAAAAAAATGTAGAAACTAAAAAATAAAAATTGATTTTATTTTTACTCTCCCCCACACTAAACTCAACATCATTGAACATCGATTGAAAAACAATTTCGCTTTTTTTATAAAACAAATTTTATTTATGCAATTTAACTCAGTAATAATAGTAAAACATTTAAAACTTTGTAAAATCCAACGAAGTGAAAATATGAAATGTACTCGTATGCTGTTCAATGTCCGTCACTTCTGCCCCTCAAAACATTTTGCTGTACAAAGTACAAAATATTCATACCCTGCAACTACTGCTGCTTAAGAATATGTATAATGAAATTTTTATTTTCACGCTTTTTTACACTTTTTATTTTAAATTTTTATTACATTTACTTTTTAGTTAGAGCTTGTGAAGTGTAATACTCCATTATACATATTTTTAAGGGTACTTGAAATCAAATCAAAGAAATTCATATTAAATGTTAGAAATGCAAAAGTATTTGCAGTTCATTTTTTATATATTAAGAACAAAATTTTTATTTTCCAAAGTTTTTAAATTCAAAGCAAAATTAATTGTACTTATACAGTAAAGTGGTTCAAAAATGTCTCCTTCAATGAGACACATTTTCTACAGAAATAATTTCCGACATTTCTTATAGAAAATGTGTCTCATTGACAGAGAAAGTTTCTATACATAGCGCCTCTGTTTTATAAACCCATTTTCTTTATAAATATTCTATCTTATCTGTTTTGGGCTAATATTTTCAATAGAAATTTCTCTCTTTTGCTACAAAAAAAATGTCCCTGCTAAAGAGATTAGTTTTCTATAGACAATTTATCAGCTAAAGAGACTAGTACTAGTACTAGTTGTCTATAGAAAAATTTCTCTGTTAAAAAGACTAGTCTTCTATAGAAAATTTCTCTTGTAAAGAGACTAGTTTTCTATAGAGAATTTCTATCATAAAAGCCTAGTTTTCTATAGAAAATTTCTAACGTAAAGAGCCTAGTTTTTCATAGAAAATTTCTATTGTAAAGAGACTAGATTTCTATAGCAAATTTCTATCGTAAAGAGACTAGTTTTCTATAGAAAATTTCTCTTTTGAAGAGACTAGTTTTCTATAGAAAATTTCTCTTTTGAAGAGACTAGTTTTCTATAGAAAATATCTCTTTTGAAGAGACTAGTTTTCTATGAAAAATATCTCTTGTAAAGAGTCTAGTTTTCTATAGAAAATATCTCTTGTAAAGAGTCTAGTTTTCTATAGAAAATATCTCTTGTAAAAAGACTAGATTTCTATAGAAAATATCTCTTGTAAATTGACTAGTTTTCTATAGAAAATATCTCTTGTAAAGAGATTAGTTTTCTATAGAAAATATCTCTTGTAAAGAGACTAGTTTTCTATAGAAAATATCTCTGTGAATGAGACTAGTTTTCTATAGAAAATATCTCTGTGAAAGAGACTAGTTTTCTATAGAAAATTTCTCTGCTAAAGAGACTAGTTTTCAATAGAAAATTTCTCTGCTAAAGAGACTAGTTTTCTATAGAAATTTCTCTGCTAAAGAGACTAGTTTTCTATAGAAAATTTCTCTGCTAAAGAGACTAGTTTTCAATAGAAAATTTCTCTGCTAAAGAGACTAGTTTTCTATAGAAATTTCTCTGCTAAAGAGACTAGTTTTCTATAGAAAATTTCTCTGCTAAAGAGACTAGTTTACTATAGAAAATTTCTCTGCTAAAGAGACTAGTTTTTTATAGAAAATTTCTCTGCTAAAGAGACTAGTTTTTTATAGAAAATTTCTCTGCTAAAGAGACTAGATTTCTATAGAAAATTTCTCTGCTAAAGAGACTAGTTTTCTATAGAAAATTTCTCTGTTAAATAGACTAGTTTTCTATAGAAAATTTCTCTGTTAAATAGACTAGTCCTCTAGAGAAAATTTCTCTGCTAAAGAGACTAGTTTTCTATAGAAAATTTCTCTGCTAAAGAGACTAGTTTTCTATAGAAAATTTCTCTGCTAAAGAGACTAGTTTTCTATAGAAAATGTCTCTGCTAAAGAAGTTAGTTTTCTAAAGAAAATGTCTCTGTTTCTTGAAGAAAATCTTTCTGTTAAAGAGACTAGTTTTCAATAGAAAATTCCTCTGTCAATGAGACATATTTGCTGTAGAAAATTCCTCTGTTAATGAGACACATTTTCTATAGAAAATTCCTCTGTCAATATTACATTTTCCCAATATTAAATTACATCACAATTCAATATTGCTTCAATTTTATGTAGATAATTTCATCATTTCATAAGTTAAATACAATTATTAAGTAATTCCAAAAATTCGGCTAAAATATGCAGTGTAAATTTTCACACTAATTACAAGCAAACAATTTCTCATGAAACCTTAAACTATGCTTAAAATTAATTTAAATGCTTTCAAAATATTTACTTCCTCGCACAGCGATTCAAATATGAATTACAATTAAAAGCACGACAAAGTATCATTGTTTGACTAAACAAAACTCAAACAAACTGCAATTTTACAAGCAAATTTAGCTCTGAAACAACTTTAGACAATTTCCACAAATTAACAAACTGAGCAAAAATAACAGAAAGAAAGACAAAGAAAACAATTACCTCGATTTGAAGTTGAACCTTTGAAAAAATAACAATTTTCCAATGAAAAATCAACAAAAAAGAAAAATAATAACAATATTATTTAGATAAATAGCAAAAAAAAGACAGTGATAATGACAAAATATAAACAATACTGAGACAGGTGAAATAAAAAAATTATTAAAAGACGGAAATGTGAAAATTTAAAACACTACATAGTACTCGAATAATTGCAGAGTTTAAACTTGATTCAATTTTCATTGCACGTAATATTAATTTTTGTTAACAATAACAAGAAAAAAATTAATTTGATGAAATATTATAAACAATTATTTTAAAGGAGTTTTTAAATATAATTTTAACAATTAAATACATGCAATCACACACCCTGAAATACATACAATATTTATGTAACGTAATGTAAACATTATATTTTACATGTAAAATAAAATTATTGCAATAATAAGTAAAAATAAAATTTTAATTTTTTTTGTATATTTTTTTTCTCATTACAGGTATGTTGTACTCAGTCGTGGGTTCGCAAAGATGATGTGAAATATTTTTAATTTGTTTTTGATTACAGTGAGTAAATATTTGTTAAAGAAAAAAAAATCCCCCAAGCCTTTAGCTACTTCAGGGTTTATTAACATCAGCTCGTGCTTTCACGTTTTTTTTTTATTATTTTCAAACTCTTAAAATATTGCAATTTGAACAGCTCGATGCATTGACCAAATGATTATTTATTCAACATTAACACTCCAGCTGAGCAGGGCACTATATATGGAACAGTTGACATGTTCTTTCAAAAGTCAACTTGATTATTATGTTGCTGTAATGACACACGTTATACATACGCTCATGCAAAAGGGTGAAAATAAAAATATAAATTGTTATTTACTTTTGAAGTGTAATCACCAGTGATATGCTGGAAATACTTTAAAAAAATGTTCAAAATTCAATAAATGGATACTGGCATGCCTGCATATTGGGACCCTGAAACATTTTTTACAAAACAAGAATAAAAGTTTGAATTAACCTGAACCAGCATTAATGGGGAACATGTCCTGATTTTACCCCATATAGTGAGAATCTGGGAATCTGGGGTATAGGAGTTGAGTAGGGTTAAAGCAGAAAACGTTTGGTCCTTGCAGGAGTAAAATGAAGACATACATACATATATGTACGTATATAAAGCAGAAAGAGTAACAATTTTAATTTGAGTTTAATAATAATTGTATTAAAGAAAACTATTTTTAACACAGTTTAATTAATGTTCCATTGAAATTCAATAAATTAATTTTGTGTATTTATATACACAAATCATTTGTTACAATTTATTAAATTTCAATGGAAAATCTATTAAAATGTATTAAAAATAGTGTTCTTTAATTCAGTTATTATTAAACTCCCACATACTACAGTTATTCCGCTTCAATATATATTTTTTTAAATATTCCTCACCAACAACTTGCATAAACAAATCCCCTACTCATCAATGAATAGACAAATTCGAGCACTTCATATTATGAACTTAAGTACTCCCTTTCTCATCTCATAAGCCAGAGACAAAAAGAAATTTATTTTTCAAGGAAGAAATCACGCATAATGAGGCATGTAACTATATACCACAGGAATTTATTTTGAACAATAAACGAAATGTTGCTTAATAGAATTACACACACCAGAATATTCTTTAATGGAGGAGCAAATGAGTGCGAGAGTTTTCGTTGGTACTTATTACCTCACTCCTGCTACTGTTTTCATTTTTAGTGAATTAAATTTGTGGAAATTTAATTGTATTTAATTTAGCATTAATAATAAGATTGAATTACATTAAACAAAGAGAGCAACTGAAAACAAAAATCGTATATATAAAGTTAAACAGCAAAAGTAGTAACAGTATTTTTTTGTTAATTTTTTTTCCTCAGCCAATGTTAATGAACATCATTCATTATCCAGGCGGTGAAAGAAAAGCACTACAACAATATTTTGCCTGCTAATATTATAATGAATTTTAATTTAGCATATTTTTGAGATACATTTTCATTAGAAAATTTCTCTGTTTTAAAGACATATTTTCTATTTTGAGATATATTTACTTTAGAAAATTTGTCGGTTTTGAGATATATTTACTTTAAAAAATTTTTCGGTTTTGAGATAAATTTTTTATAGAAAATTTATCTGTTTTTAGGATACATTTTCTATAGAAAATTTATCTGTTTTTAGGATACATTTTCTATAGAAAATTTATCTGTTTTTAGGATACATTTTCTATAGAAAATTTATCTGTTTTTAGGATACATTTTCTATAGAAAATTTATCTGTTTTTAGGATACATTTTCTATAGAAAATTTATCTGTTTTTAGGATACATTTTCTATAGAAAATTTATCTGTTTTTAGGATACATTTTCTATAGAAAATTTATCTGTTTTTAGGATACATTTTCTATAGAAAATTTATCTGTTTTTAGGATACATTTTCTATAGAAAATGTATCTGTTTTTAGGATACATTTTCTATAGAAAATTTATCTGTTTTTAGGATATATTTTCTATAGAAAATTTATCTGTTTTTAGGATATATTTTCTATAGAAAATTTATCTGTTTTTAGGATATATTTTCTATAGAAAATTTATCTGTTTTTAGGATATATTTTCTATAGAAAATTTATCTAATTTTAGGATACATTTTCTATAGAAAATTTATCTGTTTTTAGGATACATTTTATATAGAAAATTTATCTGTTTTTAGGATACATTTTCTATAGAAAATTTATCTGTTTTTAGGATACATTTTCTATAGAAAATTTATCTGTTTTTAGGATACATTTTCTATAGAAAATTTATCTGTTTTTAGGATACATTTTCTATAGAAAATTTATCTGTTTTTAGGATACATTTTCTATAGAAAATTTATCTGTTTTTAGGATACATTTTCTATAGAAAATTTATCTGTTTTTAGGATACATTTTCTATAGAAAATTTATCTGTTTTTAGGATACATTTTCTATAGAAAATTTATCTGTTTTTAGGATACATTTTCTATAGAAAATTTATCTGTTTTTAGGATACATTTTCTATAGAAAATTTATCTGTTTTTAGGATACATTTTCTATAGAAAATTTATCTGTTTTTAGGATACATTTTCTATAGAAAATTTATCTGTTTTTAGGATACATTTTCTATAGAAAATTTATCTGTTTTTGAGATACATTTTCTACAGAAAATTTATCTGTTTTTGAGATACATTTTCTACAGAAAATTTATCTGTTTTTGAGATACATTTTCTACAGAAAATTTATCTGTTTTTGAGATACATTTTCTACAGAAAATTTATCTGTTTTTGAGATACATTTTCTACAGAAAATTTATCTGTTTTTGAGATACATTTTCTACAGAAAATTTATCTGTTTTTGAGATACATTTTCTACAGAAAATTTATCTGTTTTTGAGATACATTTTCTACAGAAAATTTATCTGTTTTTGAGATACATTTTCTACAGAAAATTTATCTGTTTTTGAGATACATTTTCTACAGAAAATTTATCTGTTTTTGAGATACATTTTCTACAGAAAATTTATCTGTTTTTGAGATACATATTCTACAGAAAATTTATCTGTTTTTGAGATACATTTTCTACAGAAAATTTATCTGTTTTGAGATACATTTTCTACAGAAAATTTATCTGTTTTTGAGATACATTTTCTACAGAATATTTATCTGTTTTTGAGATACATTTTCTATAAAAAGATATCTGCATTTGAGATACATTTTCTGTAAAAAGTTATCTGCATTTGAGATACATTTTCTGTAAAAAAATGTCTGTGTTTCTAAGATAGATTTTCTGTAGAAAATTTTTCTGTTACTGTTCCCACTTTGAGAGATTCACTAGTATACTATAGAAAATTTATCACCAAGTGAGAAAAGTTTTTTATAGAAAATGTATCACAAGTGAGAAGAGTTTTATATAGAAAATTTTTCACCAAAGGCGATCAGTTTTCTACACAAAATGTCTCATCAAGTGAGAATGGTTTTCTATAGAAAAGTTCTCATCAATTGAGAATAAATTTCTATAGAAAATTTCTCATAAAGTGAGATCAGTTTTCTACTGAAAATTTATCATCGAGAGAGTATAGTTTTCTATAAAAAATTTCTCATCAAGTGGGAGTAGTTTTCTATAGAAAATTTTCCAACAACTGAGACCCGTTTTCTATAAAAAGTTTCTCATGATGTGAGATCAGTCTTGTATAGTAAATTTCGCACCAAATAATAAAATAAATAATATGTTTCACAAATTAAAACCCAACTTCTGTTTCTTTATTATTAAATTTTACTGTTTAAACTTTTCAATGAAATTGATATAAAATTATTCAACATTTCCCCCAATCATTTGATTGCATCTCATCAATGCAAGTAGTCATTGAAAAGCTGTAAATACAAATAAAAAATATTAAGAAACTTTGCATTATTCAGATTCATAACAACAAATAAGATAAAAACTTTGGCAGTGCTTTAAAAAATATTTAAAAATTTACGTAAATCTCTTTAATGCATATTTATTAATAAAATTAATTTCAATAGCAAACAAAAGACTGCAATACTATATTGAATATTTTACATGTTTGAACAGCGGCTTAAGATAAAGTATCCATAAACATGAATTCGTGAGAGACATTTCAACAATTAATCCTTCCTTCCGTTGTAAGAGGACACAAAACTATAAATTAAAACAGCCACAAGGGTAATTTATGTTCAGTGCTATTTTCCGTTGAGCTTTTGTGAAAATACATACATATTTGAAAATCATATTTACACAGAAGTACATTTATTTACAGCATAAGTAGAGAAGTGTGAGAAATTCATATTTAAATATTTGGTGTAAGAAATAATGAAAAACGAATGAAATAAGAATTAAGCAAACAGAAATAATTGTAAATTAATAAGTAAATGAATTTCTTGCTTAATGTAAGATTCCTGGATTTTTGTTGAGCAAATAATCTTAAATTCCCAGTATAATATTGAATTGTTGCTAAAGGCTTACCACATTTGTTTTCGAATTTAAAAGGCAATCAAATCAAAGTTTATCTGGAACCAAATGTTTAATATGAGAATTAATCACTAAATTCCCTATAACAAAAAACTATTTTTTTTTCCAAAGTCAGAACTACTTTTTTTTCAAAAACCAACTATGATTATTATCAGATAGTTATTTAAACCATTTGGTTAAAAAAAGCTGTTTTTTTGTTTATATACCAACCATAACTGCAGCTGAAATTACAAATTATTTGTGGTTTTTTAATACCAAAATTAAATATACAAACAAATGTATAAAATAAAAAAAACAGTTACTGCATTACAACATAGTATCTGTATTAACCATATAATCAATATTCAATTTTTAACTGCATCTATTGGCCTTGTGTGGTTGTTATAATAAAAACATTTGTTTTTTTACATAAATAAAAGAGAAGGTTGCTTGATTGGCCGACTGGCTAGTGGGTATAGAAAAAACTAGAAAAACTTGATTAAATATTAATTGAGTTGACACAACTGCACTGAAAATTAGTTAGATTTGAAGTTTATATCTATTCCATGAAATGCAAAAATTGCTTGTGAAAGAAACAACTGTTTTCTGTAGCCTTCATTAAATAAGTTTATATAAGAAATATAGAAAAATAATTTATACAATTTTATAGCAAAATTTTGAGTCAGAAATAACAGCATTCTAGAGAAATTTTCTTAGTCAAAAGATAATAGATTTAGTCATAGATAAATACAAATAGATCGGAAACTTTAATGTCAAAAACATAACTCTGTTGTCAAAAACCTAAGTGGAGAGAATGTTTTAGTAAAAAAAACTATGTGAAAACAAAAACAACACTCGTATGTGTGATTTTTTTTGAGTGATGATCTCTATGTGTATTTCTCAATGGTTTTATTCTGAAATACAATTACTCTCTCAGAGAAACAAGACACACTTTATATAGAAAATTTCACTGTTTTGTGGCACAATTTCTATAAAAAATTAATCTGTCTTTGAAGTACATTTTCTATAGAATATTTCTCTGCCTTTGAGCCACATTTCCTGTAGATAATTTCTCTGTCTTTGAAGCATATTTCTATAGAAAACTTCTCTATTTGTGAGCCACATTTTCATCTATCTCTGATGGATATTTCTTATGGAAAACTTTCCGTTTTGAAGAAGTACATCCTAAAAACAATTTTTCTGTCTTTGAGGCTTATATTATGTTGAAAATGTCTCTGTTTTAGAGGAAATTTTTCATAGAAAATGTTCCCCAAGGACAGAAATGCACATTTTCTACAGAAAATGCTTCTTTCTTAGAGAAAAGTTCATTGTTTTTGAATTATATTTTCAATAGAAAATTTATACATTTTTGAGCCACATTATCTATAGAAAAATTTGATTGAGCGTCATTTTCTATAGAATATTTCTCTGTCTGAAGAACATTTTCTGTAGAAAATTTCTCTGCCTTTGGAACACATTTTCTATAGATATTTTCTGTATCTTTGAAGAATTTCTCTATTTGTGAGGTACATTTTCAAAAGAATATTACTCCTTCATTGATTAATATTTCTTATTGAAAATTTTCCGTTTTAAAGGTACACGTTCGAAAAACAATTTCTCTATCTTTGAGGTATATTTTATGTCGAAAATGTCTCTGTTTTAGAGAAAATTTTCCATAGAAAAAGTTTCCTAAAGACAGAGAAATTTTCTCGTTTTCGATGCTTCTGACTTTGAGAAAATGTTATTATCTTTGACTCATGTTTTTAATAGAAAATTTATACATTTTTGAGCCACGTTATCTATAGAAAATTTTATTGAGCGTCATTTTCTATAGAATATTCCTCAGTAACTGAGCACATTTTCTATAGAACATTTTTTCAATAAATAAAATTATCTACAAAATTTTTGTTTTGTATTTGAGGCACATTTTTTCTTACAAATTTATGAGGAGCATTTTCTGTAAAAATGATATGTGTCAATGTGATATCTATTAAAAATTTCTCTAACTTTGGGCTAAATTATCCTATGATTTGTATTATCTATTGAAAATGCCTCTGTTTAATGCATGTTTTCTATAGAATATTTCTCTGTCTTTAAAACAGATTTTCTAAAAACAATTGCTTGGCATGAGTACAAAACTATCTATAGAAAATTTATCTTTCAGGCACATTCTCTCTAGAAAATATTTCTGTCTTTGAGGCAAGCTTGCCTTTGTTATAGCGAATTTGTCAGTTATGGATACCAGTTCTTTTTTTTAGAAATTACAAATGCGCGTGAGCACATTTTTGAATCTAAACTTTGTATCTATACAAATGTTAACTCTATACTCACAACATGTTGCCAACAACCTTTATACATTATTAAAGTGCAACAAACAATCTCCATTACGCTTTACCGTGTATTTTTGCGAAAAAAAATATAAATTTCGATTATAATCTTCATATACAACATGAAGTAAAGGGTAGTTATTATACATTGGTAACAAAAAAAAAACTTCATTTAACTCACTTACCCTCAATCTTTGGTTAACCAATCATAAGTTACTACTTCATACAACTCGAACTGCTACTATGTTTGAATATGCTACCGCCACTACCACTTCGGCTTCATGCCAACGAAGATAATAATCAAACATTTTTTTTTTTACCCTTAGAAGCAACCAATTTATAAAAGGCTTCAACAACGGGAAACATGACTGAAGTAAACAAATCACATCAGTGGAACGGTTTCTTTTTTTGTTGTGATTTTTATTTCTATATTTTAACTTTACCATCGTCTCTAAAAAGGAAATTTCATTTCAGAAAAAAAAACACATTTTTTTCTTTCACCCAACCATCTAATATGATGGCGATGATGAAGCTGACAACACGCAAAACAAATAAAATGAAAAACAGACGAAAAAAATCGTAATAACATCATATTAGGGAAATAAAGGTTTGAGACCGTCACACAGACTGTTTGAAACAGGAACAACTTTTAAATTGAAGAAAATCACCACCTTAAAACCAAAAAAAAGTAACTTAATTTTTTCTTTTTTCTATGGTCTTCCCTGCAGATTTATGGCACAAACGAAACAAAATGGATATTTATTAACGCCGCGTTACAAATAGCATACATATGAACTTAAATTTCCAATTTCTAGCTTTTTTTACATTCACTAAGTATTACATACTGGCTGTCAGCTTTTTTGTTGGCTGCCTTTTACTACATTGCTGCTGTTGGCAAATTTACTTTCTCTAAATATGAAAAATGGCCTCTTTTTTAAATGACAGGACACCTTGGCAACTAGAAAGTAACCTAAATTTACTTTTTATACTTTTAGTTTATTATTCTATTTTGTACTCACACGAAAACTGTTAACACACAAATTATTTTCATTAACGGCATAAAAATGTACAAATTTAATGTTAATAACATGATAGTATAAATTTAAAACATAAAACATTCTTCAAAAAACAAATATAATATAAAATAGTTTAGAGTACACTCAAAGGTTTTCAAAAAAAAATTATAGCAATGAAAGAGACTAGTTTTCTAAAGAAAATTTCTCTTGTAAAGAGACTAGTCTTCTACAGAAATTTTCACTTGTAAAGAGACTAGTTTTCTATAGAAAATGTCTCTTGTAAAGAGACTAGTTTTCTATAGAAAATGTCTCTTGTAAAGAAACTAGTTTTCTATAGAAAATGTCTCTTGTAAAGAGACTAGTTTTCTATAGAAAATGTCTCTTGTAAAGAGACTAGTTTTCTATAGAAAATGTCTCTTGTAAAGAGACTAGTTTTCTATAGAAAATGTCTCTTGTAAAGAGACTAGTTTTCTATAGAAAATGTCTCTTGTAAAGAGACTAGTTTTCTATAGAAAATGTCTCTTGTAAAGAGACTAGTTTTCTATAGAAAATGTCTCTTGTAAAGAGACTAGTTTTCTATAGAAAATGTCTCTTGTAAAGAGACTAGTTTTCTATAGAAAATGTCTCTTGTAAAGAGACTAGTTTTCTATAGAAAATGTCTCTTGTAAAGAGACTAGTTTTCTATAGAAAATGTCTCTTGTAAAGAGACTAGTTTTCTATAGCAAATTTCTCCGTTAAAGAGAACATTTTTCTATAGCAAATTTCTCCGTTAAAGAGACCATTTTTCTACAGAAAATTTCTCTGTTAAAGAGACCATTTTTCTATAGAAACTTTCCCTGTTAAAGAGACCAGTTTTCTATAGAAACTTTCTCTGTTAAGGATACCAGTTTTCTATAGAAAATTTCTCTGTTATAGACCTATAGAAAATATTTTTTTATAAGAGACAATATTTCTGTTTTCACTAATAATTTTTTAGAAGTGTAACATCAGCGGCCATCGCAATATAGCGTGAGAATTTTATATTATCAAAACCAGAAAAAAACAAAAACTTTATAAACATCAACAATAACAAAGCAACATTTTTGTTGCTATTATTCTTTGCTATTAAAGAATAAAACTAAAAAGTCCTTATTGTGATGATAGAGAAACCGACCCTTTTTAATAGATTATAAAAATATTTACAATATAAATATTCCTTTGTGGCAAAATGCATACTTTGGCTTATTTCTATTTATTCTCTACAAAAGTTTGCTGTGTTAAAGAATTTTTATTATTTATTTTTCCAGTCATTTGCTGTTGTTTCTTATTATTATTTTTTTCTTTACTTAATATGAAAATTGTTTAAAAAACATCATCATCATAATCATCATGGCAGTAGTGGTGTATGAAATTCCTTTGTAATAGAAAATTTTTCTATAATGTGGGAGAGTCTTTGGTCACGTGATTACCTCTGCAAAAGGAAAATAAGAAGAAAAAAGCGGAAAAAATATTGTATATAAACTATTTCACCTGAATAGTTAAGCTGAAACGAAAAGGAGCAATATTAAAAATGCACTACACTCCTTTGTGCTTAAAAATTCCTCACTATGTAACAATAAACCTATATTCTTTTAAAAAATTTAGCAATGAAATTTTATTTGCTTGTTTCTTTTAGGTCGGATACGGATATTGTCCTTAGTGTTAATGCTGGCACCTAAGAGGTGTTAAATTACTGATGTATTTAAGGCCAATTTTTGTTGGTCTATTAACATTATTTTACAAATTTTTTTTTGCATAAATTTCCAGCACGAAAATTTGTTAAACAAACATGTTGGGAGTAATTGCTTTTAATGTTGGAGATCTAGATTTAGGAAATTTTAAATTCAACATATTTATTAGGAAGTTGATATTTTAACTTTTCAGGAGTGATAAATAGATTTCACTATTGTGGTTTATTTATAAGACTTCAGTAATAGGAAACTGTTAAAATTTCGATTTTACCGTACCGAATCAATTTGAAGTTTTTTTTTTGTCTATAAATTTTAGACTTTGCTTTATTTTAGCATTGCTTTAATTTTTGCAATTTATTTAAAAAAGCTTGAAAAAAGGATTATATTTTTACATGCCGTCACAGACAATATTATTATTGTTTTTGCTGCTCTATTTACACACTAAAAAGAAACAATATAGTCAAATATACCATGAACGCAAAAAAACTTTATAATTTAGTTTATTGTTTGGCAAAAGTGTTAAATTTTATTTTATTTCAATTTTTTCCGCTAAACTTTTATGTTTATTATTTAAACAACAATTTTTTCCACACAACGACTATGTAGGTCTGCATACATGTCTATTTGATTGATCAGAAGTTCTCAACCATTATAAAACATGTACGAGTAATTACTAACTTAATTTATTTAGAAAATTTCTCTGCTAAAGAGACTAGATTTCTATAGAAAATTTCTCTGCTAAAGAGACTAGTTTTATATAAAAAATTTCTCTGCCAAAGAGACTAGTTTTATATAGAAAATTTCTCTGCTAAAGCGACTAGTTTTATATAGAAAATTTCTCTGCTAAAGAGACTAGTTTTATATAGAAAGTTTCTCTGTGAAAGAGACTAGATTTCAATACAAAGTTTCTCTGTTAAAGAGAACACTTTTCTATAGAAAATTTCTCTGTTAAAGAGACTAGTTTTCTATAGAAAATTTCTCTGTTAAAGAGACTAGTTTTCTATAGAAAATTTCTCTGTTAAAGAGACTAGTTTTCTATAGAAAATTTCTCTGTTAAAGAGACTAGTTTTCTATACAAAATTTTTCCGTTAAAGAGACTAGTTTTCTATAGAAAATTTCTCTGTTAAAGAGACTAGTTTTCTATAGAAAATTTCTCTGTTAAAGAGACTAGTTTCCTATAGAAAATTTCTCTGTTAAAGAGACTAGTTTTCTATAGAAAATTTCTCTGTTAAAGAGACTAGTTTTCTATAGAAAATTTCTCTGTTAAAGAGACTAGTTTTCTATAGAAAATTTCTCTGTTAAAGAGACTAGTTTTCTATAAAAAATTTCTCTGTTAAAGAGACTAGTTTTCTATAGAAAATTTCTCTGTTAAAGAGACTAGTTTTCTATAGAAAATTTCTCTGTTAAAGAGACTAGTTTTCTATAGAAAATTTCTCCGTTAAAGAGACTAGTTTTCTATGGAAAATTTCTCCGTTAAAGAGACTAGTTTTCTATGGAAAATTTCTCTGTTAAAGAGACTAGTTTTCTATAGAAAATTTCTCTGTTAAAGAACTAGTTTTCTATAGAAAATTTCTCTGTTAAAGAGACTAGTTTTCTATAGAAAATTTTTCTGTTAAAAGACTAGTTTTCTATAGCAAATTTCTCTGTTAAAGAGACTAGTTTTCTATAGCAAATTTCTCTGTTAAAGAGACTAGTTTTCTATATCTGCTATTTAATTCCAAGTTTGTTCTAAAATTGGAAATTGGGCACCACTTGCTATCACATTTTCAGCAGCCGTGATGATTGAGTGTGAATGAATTGCCTGTGTATGTGCTTCAAATTTTGTGTAAGCCCTAAAAAAAAACTTTTAGTGCAAACAAAATAACGTATAATAGTTTTTTTTTATTTCAAGTAAAATAATATAATATTGCGATTTGTTTGTAATAAATTTGTAAATATTTTTTTCCTCCGTTACAATAATTAAAAAACACCATGAAATAAAAAACCTTTCAATATTTAGTGAATTCAGGTGTGAAATTTGTTTGTATTTCGTGTGTTTTTTTATGACAAATGTTGTGTGTAAAATAAATTTTTTTCGTAATTTATTTTAAATTGTTTATTTTATTTAAAATTTGTGTAAATTTAGATGCTTCTTTCTAAGCAAATAAATAAATTTTACGTTTTTTGTGCTGAGCAATTAACCCTGGTAAATAAAAAAAATATCGGGTTTTTAAGATAATTGAAAATTTGTTTAGGATATTAGGTTTTTCCTTTAATTGTTTTAAATTTATATTTTTTGTGGAAAAACTTTTATGTTTAATTATTTTAAAGCTTTTAAGGGTTAATAACATATTTATATGTGGCTTATATAAATTTATATTAGTTTTTTGTCTAGTTCACCTGTAGTTCTAATAAAAAAAAATATTTATTCATATTAATATTTATGACCTTTTTGCTTGTGGTTACAATTTTAATAAAATTATTTAGTTGATAAAATATTAAAATAACTTTATTTAGATAATGTCAAAATATTTGTTGTTTATAACATCAACAAGCTTTGTTTGTCGTAAAATCAAAATGCATTTTTTTTCATTTAATTAATAAATATTAATAGCGCATACAAATTGTTTTTAAAACTTTATTATTATTTGAAAATTAAAACAAAAAATTAAATTAGTATTTTTCAAAATTAAATTCATATAGATTTTCTCTATAAATAAATTGTATACATGCAAAGAGTATTTGTGGAAAATTTCAGGCAACCACCTCTTTTCCTTTGGCTCCTACCGTGTTTTCTATAGACAGACGGATGGACGGTCATAGATGGATCGTTTTAGAATTTTTTAGGACCCAGTATGAATATACTTTTGTGGATCTGCGATGAATACGTCGTGTTATAAACGGAATGAAAAAAATCAATTTACCCCCATCTACTTTGATGGTGTTTATAAAAATATTATACGAAGTTTTCTATAAGGAAACAGTCTCGACGAAGTTTTCTATAAGGAATCAGTCAGGACGAAGTATTCTATAAGAAAACTTTCACGACGAAATTTTCTATAAGAAAACTTTCACGACAAACTTTTCTATAAGAAAACAGTCACGACGACGTTTTCTATAAGACATTTTCAGTTTTCTATAAGAAAACTTTCACGACAAAGTTTTCTATAAGAAAACTGTCACGACAAAGTTTTCTATAAGAAAACAGTCACGACAAAGTTTTCTATAAGAAAACTGTCACGACAAAGTTTTCTATAAGAAAACAGTCACGACAAAGTTTTCTATAAGAAAACTGTCACGACAAAGTTTTCTATAAGAAAACAGTTGCGACCAAGTTTTCTATAAGAAAACTGTCACGACAAAGTTTTCTATAAGAAAACTGTCACGACAAAGTTTTCTATAAGAAAACTGTCACGACAAAGTTTTCTATAAGAAAACTGTCACGACAAAGTTTTCTATAAGAAAACTGTCACGACAAAGTTTTCTATAAGAAAACTGTCACGACAAAGTTTTCTATAAGAAAACTGTCACGATTAAGATTTCTATAAGAAACATGTGACGACGAAGTTTCTATAAGAAAACTTTCACGACAAAGTTTTCTATAACAAAACTATTAGGAAACATTATTAACGATGTTTAGAAAACATATACAACAAGACCTATCGATGAAGTTTGTAATAGGAAGTTATTTTTGAGTAGAAAAGCAAAAAAGACCCTTCTTTACTTTATTATTTTGTCTACTTTACTTTATTATTTTGCAATATTTCTTTAAACTTCTTTGAGCTATTATTTATTACTTGCATATATTTCTTGTTATTATTAAAATACTAATTGTTCTTTTGAATTTCTTATATTTCTTTACAGGTAAATAATCAAGAAATAAATCGTCATCATTAAACAGCAACACATTGCTCTGACACTTGATGCCTTGGTTGCAAACAAACGGCTACAATAACAACAACAATACAATACAATATTACTCCTTGAGAAGGAGAGGGGGAACTGGAATGTGTCAGACTTAAAAGCCATTTAATAGATTGAGTCTATATACAACATTAACATTAAAACAACAATGACAAGGGAAATGAATTGAAAAGGAAGTAGGAGGACATTTGACTAAATATTTATACAAGGACTTGCAGTTGCAAGACGAACTCATACCCAACTTACGCCTACACTCAACTACAGCCATACATACATTTAAACATACATACACATCCACATTCAAGGACAGACACTACGAAAGGGCACTTGAAAAGACGTTAAGTTTGTTTAGTATTTAAAAACGAAATAGCAAAAGAATGAGAACAGAAAAACATAAGAAAGAAAAAAGAATTAAAGTTCAAAAGAATTGTAGAATAGCAAGAAAGACAGCCCAGTGAATTACAATAATATGAAATGTAAGTACAGTGAAGTAAAGAAAAAAAAATATTTTATTTCTTATAATAAAAGCAAATGAAATTATAAAAAAAAAATTAAAAAGTATAGAGAAACTCAAGAAATGAAGTGTGTTCGTTGTTTGTATGACGGCACGCTAAGTCAACATAATTAAAGCAATCAAGTATGACTTCAAGTAGAAAGTTAGCCCTTAGACAAATTGGTCTTTAGCTTTTTTTTAAAAAAACACACAGCACACAGAAAAAATAACAACAGCTAAAATATATTGTATAAAAGAAAAATATAAAATGTTTAACTAAATGCCGCTGTTAAAGTATGAGATTGCGTGGTTTAAATTCTTGCATTCCAACCGTTGAACTGAAACTTCCTTCCAGGTTTATACTGAGTGAAAGAGTGACGAACTGCTTGAATGCTACAATTTTTTATTTTGTTTTTTTTTTTTAATAAAAAGTTCCTGTACTTGTTGGCGGATTTTTTTTGTTTATTTTTTCGAGTGTTTTTAAAATGCTAAACGATTTCAACTTGTTTAAAAAAATACCTACAAAATGTTTGTGCAAGTACTCTTAAAATAATTTAAGCTTAAAGAATTACAAATTCACTGTTTGGCAGCCACGTGAAAAAAAAAATTCTATAAAAACAATTATGAAAGGAAATTATAACAAAGTTACTTAAAATTCAAAAACAGCAGAACAAAAAAACTTCATAAATATTTAAACGTGGGCTTTGGCAAAAGTTTAGAGAAGTAGGTGTTGGAAGTTAATATAATGAAAAAAGGGACAGAGATGCGACAGAAGGGATTGCAAAATAATTGGTTTGCTGCTGAATCCGAACAAAAAAATTTAAATAATATTACAAAACTGTTGCTGTTGTCCTCGCCTGCTTAGAAGTGAGACGAATAATCTTGGAATAGCTCATTAGAACTAGGAAAGAGAATTAATTTGATAAGAGAATTAGTTTTATGAGAAAATTGTATAAGAAAAATTAACGACGAAGATTTCTTTTAAAAATTATATTGACGAAATTTTCTATAAAGAAACTGATCGACTAAATATTCGACAAGAAAACTGATCGACAAAGTTTTCTATAACATAACTGATCGACAAAGTTTTCTATAAGAAAACTGATCAATAACGTTCTCTATAAGAAAACTGATCGATTGTCCTCGCGTTGCTGTTGTCCTCGCCTGCTTCGAAGTGAGACGAATGATCTTAGAATGGCTCAGTAGAGCCAGGAAAGAGAATTAGTTTTATGAGAAAATTGTATAAGAAAATCAGTTAAGATTTCTATTAAAAATAATATTGACGAAATTTTCTACAAAGAAACTGATCGACTAAATTTTCGACAAGAAAACTGATCGACAAAGTTTTCTGTAACAAAACTGATCGACAAAGTTTTCTATAAGAAAACTTATCGACTAAGTTTTCTATAGGAAAACGGACCAACCAAGTTTTCTATAAGAAAACTGATCAATAACGTTCTAGAAAAGAAAACTGATCGATCACGTTTACTATAAGAAAGCTGATCGATGTCATTTACTATAAGAAAACTCATCGATCTCGTTTACTATAAGAAAACTGCTTAATCACTTTTCTATATTAAAACTGATTAATGAAGTTTTCTATAAGAAAACTAATTTAGGAAGTTTTCTATAAAAAAAACTTATCGACAAGGTTTTCTATGGAACAGCTTATTGAGAAAGTTTTCTACTTATAAGAAAATTTATCAACATAGATTTCTATTTCAGATATTTTCTTCAACATTTTCCATAAGAAATTGTATCAACAAAGCTTTCTATAAGAAACTGTATCAACACATTTTTCTATAAGAAAATAGTTCGACGTAGTTATCTATAATAGCACTTGTCCACAAAGATTTATAAGTAAAATAATATAATAAAAAAGTCAGAGTGTTGACGATTGTAAATTGAATAATTTGTATTTGAATATGGATCAATAAATAAGGCGATACCAAAGGCGAGAATACGACACGCTTTATAAGAATTTGCCTAGTAGTTAGTACTTCTCGAGGGATAGTGAAAATCGATCCCAGAATATTTCAACAAAACTGCAGATTGATCGATTGTAAAGATCGTAATAACTTGAAGATTATTGGAAATGCGATTTTGTTGTATTTTCTATAAAACATAACGAATGACTTCGACACAGAACTAGATCACACTACTGTTCCTCCTGATAAAAAACGTTTGTAGGTAAATCATGAACTAATGAGAGGCTAACAATCGTTTGTCTACTTTAGAAATCCCTGGTCAAAACTAGAAACTCTAACACTAAACATGTTAAAGAAAATTCAATGTCTTTCTATTAGGCATTTCAGCACTTAACATTAATTTCAAAACACATAGCGAAGCAACTTCATTAGCCACCCAAATTTATCTGGATCTGGGCTGTTGGAATGCTTGGACAGATCCAGTTAATACTATAATCCTGCTTATTGATTGCGAATCATGACACAATCAATAAGCAGTCGTTGGTCTTGTTTAGAGATACCTGAACAAAACTTGCTATATACATATATTACCAATGGGCTATTCTATATCTTTAAAGCAGATAGTTTAGAACTTTCTGCATGAATAAGGAAACCTTCATATTTCATAACACAATGTCTGAAATCTTCTAACATCATTAACATAATTTCACCACTATTTCCTCCAAAATCGTTAACCCAAATCTGGATCTGGAAATACACACTGGTCCTATAGAATGCCTTTGGAAAAGAAGAAATATTCAAAGCACTTTAAATTCTCGATATAGAGATATCCAGTTCAATCGACTTTGAGTTACTTATTTCCATCGACCGTTTCAGATCAAGTATCGATCAATAAATTGCTGTTACTGTAAACAATATAATTTTCATTCCCATAAAATTCCCAAATTATTTTAATTATCCCAAGAAAATCATCTCCGAAATGTTCTCTCCAAAATGTCCTAACTATCACCAAGTCTTTCATGTCAAAACTCAGCCAAATCCTGATCATACCTTTGAAAATACATCTAAATCCAACAGATGTTCTTATTGAAATAACCTGAAAAATTGAGCAGTAGTATTTAATCATTAGGACATTTAACTAACTAACTAATTAACACTCTAATAAACTTCGATAAGTTGTAGTTGTTTTTTGCTATGAGATATAAATATAGTATACATTTTTCAATTATATAGTTAGTTATTATTTCTAAGAAATGTTTTCAACTAAAAAGTTTTCGCCATAATCATTTATTATTTATTTTTTAATATAAAAAAACTTCCTCCTTGCACGACATTATTAACACCATAATTATATTAATTTGACAGCAACTTTAATTCAGTTAAAAAACAAATCTTTACAAAATATTTGTCACTAATTGTCCTTTCACTCCTTTAACAATTTTTAGTTTTTTAAGCAACAATATTGTTTATTTTCATAACAACTTCGCTCCTAATTTCAACTTTTCCTTAATCATCTTATAATCACTTCATATTGTTTGTCTACTACAAACCCTCCTCCGTTTATTATTTAACCCGCTTCAGGTGTTTCAAATTTGTTTATAATCAAATTTTCAGGAATATTTCTTTTTTTTTTTTGCTTTAATTAAAAACTTCTTTAATTTACAAAAAAGAGCGTTTAAAACTGAAATTTACAGACATGTTGTTTAAGGTTTTTTTTTTATTTAAAAAACTTTCAAACAAATTCTTAACGAATTTGTTCGTTTATTTTAATTTCCTGCTTTAATGTTGTAGTGTTTAATGAAATAAAGGGGGCATTAGAATTCAAAGGAAACCGTTGAAGTGTAATAACAATCACGTATTTAACAAGAATTATAAAAAATTAAAAATATTTTGTAGCTGTTTCATCATACGTTTCATACTTCAAAAGCAAACTGCAAAATCAAATCAAATAACTTCACACTTTTCAATATTTCGTTTTGAAATATTTACAATAAAAAAAAATATTGGCAAACAATAAATTGTGGCTGTATAAGCAGGAGAACTCATGTTACTACACTAACTAAATATTCAAAAACAACGAAAACTTGAATTGTATCGCAAAGAAAAAATATATATAAAAAACATCATAAAAGCATGTGCCGAAATACAAACAACTTCCGTAAAATTTATGGCAAAATTGTATATAGTTGTTTTTTTTTGGAATTATGTAAAGTGAAAAAGTGGTAAATAATATTGGGAAAGTGCAACATAAATTTCTTAGAATTAGGTGTTGAGGCCTATTTCTGGATGAATGGGTACATCAACAAACAAAATTGTTAAATTTGGGACGATACCAATCCACACGAGATCCTACCAAGGCATCATATTTTTTTGAGATCGACGCACAGTGGCGCCATTTGAGTTTTTTCCTTGCAAAAATCATAACTTTTGAAACAAATGAGATAATCAAAAACTTTAAAAAGCATATTATATATAATTGATCAGCCTATGAAATGAGTGTTTGAAAATGGTTCTACGCTTTTCAGGTGTCTACTTATGGGTTAGCAAAGTTGAAATTTGTGGACAAATCAATTTTATGGGAAATAAAATAAAATAAAATATCTTTTAAAATTTTTCATTTTTTATATTTCTTTTTAAATGCTTTTATGTTTTAAAATTATTCTAGAAAAGATTAAAAAAAAATTTGTTGAAAAAAAATTTTTGGTTGGTTTTTTCACGGTCATATTTCATTTTTGGAGCATATCCTTTTTCCAAATTCTACCTATATCAAAAAATGGGGCAAAAACGAGCATCTGGAAATCTTTGCATTAGGTAAAGGAATAATCAAAGAACTTATTTTGAAAATATGGCAAATATAGAAATTGATATTTTTTTTTTATTTTCCTTCAAAGTTGAGAAGTATTAAAAAAATGGATAGTTGGTAAATATAGATTTAGCTGGACAAATAAAAAGCAAAACAGTACAATTTTTGTCTATTTCATTCTTAGTAAATATATCCATCAATGGAATTAAAAATAATGACGATCCCTTACATAGTTTTTGATATATTGTATCTGAAAGCGGACCAAATTACCTAAAAATGGTCTGTTTTTTTGAAAACTGAAGAGCTATATCTTCTGAACCAAAAATCTGATTGTAATAAGAGTAGCATATTTTTGAAATCGTTGGATAATTTAATGTAAAAGAGGTTTATTCAATATTTGATAGGGGCACATGCAATTTTTGATTTTTGCAACTTCACTTGTTGTACGGGCGCCACTGTGCAACGTTTGCAGATAAGTCCAAAAATCCGCGACTAACTCGATTTTTATTCTTATTTTTCACCCTTTTGAGTTTAAATTTGGATTTTTTGAGTGACTTTTTCCTTTTTCAGGAATTTCATCATAACCCTCACCCAATGCAAAGAAAGTGTAAGCCGATAAACAATATTTACTTCAAATGCATTAACATTCAAAATAAATACACAAATTTGTTTGCTTATTTTGCCGCAAAGTAAATAAATTAAACTCTTGAGATTTCATAATAAAAAAAAACAAAATACACCGACACTTTTTCATATTTTGGCAAGTGCAAAAATGAAAACAAATGAATTTTTTATATGAAGTAATAAAATTGATATGCTTCAAATAAAATCATAAAACAATTTATTAAACAAAAAGGGTTGCTCTTAAAAAACCCCTCGAACAGTTTTAACACCAATATCAGCAATCAAAAGAAATTTTTCAATTATTTCCTTTACTCTTCCTTTACAACTTTGAATTGGTAAAAACTGTATATTTATTTTTCTTTGCCAATTGCAATTTATTATTATTAAACCCATAATTTGCTTTAATAGTTTCTAGGCATTTAATTTTAATGTATGTATCTCAGTTCAAAAGGGAAAAAAACCCCTTAATAATAAAAGGTCTATCTATACATAGTAGCCTGTATATGGCGGTTTTTATTTTTATTTATCAAGGGTTTGTTTTTTCAAACCATAGTTTTTTTTTTTTAACATGTTAAATATTTTATTTGCTGCAGTTATAGTAATAACAGAAGCAGCAGCACAAATTAAATAAAATTGCCTAAAGGCTTTTGCATATATATAAACTGAAATAAAAACACACATAAATACTTACTTCACTTAAATGTGGTTAAATGCTAAAGAGTATTGTTCATATTTTATTACAATTTTTATTTGAAGCCAAGGAGTCAAGTGACAAAAAAGTTGGGATTGTAGCACCCTTCTCTTCAGTTGTTTGTGGCAAGCAATTTGATCATTCTATAAAACGTTTGAAAAATAAATAAATGCTTTAGTAGGGTGATAGCTTGATTTATACTTACTTAATAAAGGCATATGCAATTAGGCAGCAGGGCTGGAAAGTTTTTAATATTACAGCACTTTTTACCCTCTTTTCTCTATTATATAATTGAAATAATGTTTCGATTTGCTTTCTAAGCGAATGAAATATGGTTTCCTTAACCGACTTCTGCACAGGCAGAGAAAATCATGGTTCGGCATGGTTACGACAACTATTCTGTTTTCTTTGTAACAATATATTGTCTTCGTTCACTAATACTTGTTATTTTAATTCAATTACAACACTATCTTAGTTACTGTAATCATGTTTATGTTCATCGCTACTATACATTTTAGTATGGTTTACTGAAACATAAGATATAAGTAGAGAAACCTTAATTTATATAGATAGATATAGATGGATTTGAAGGGGTGTGTACTATAAGATGTATGCTTCCACTCGGAGACCCATAGGATCCATTGTGATACCGTTTTGAAATATAACTAAGTCAGAACTAGTAGTAAAGAGAAGAAATTAAATTGTAGATAAAAAGAAAGAAGTCAGGTGATATAAAGCGAAATAAAGTGAAAAACCCAGTCAGAGAAAAATAAAAGAAGAACAATAAATAAGTTTAGGGATTCTCAGAGTCTCGTTACCTAAAATAACCAACATATTTTCCTGATAAAACCTAATAGATTTCCTAGATCATATCTAGCTATTTCTCTCAATATATTTTTCCCCTAGCCATTTAAGCTTGGGACCCTAGCCATTTAAGCTTGACACCCTCTAAAGTCGTTACCCTTTGCACTATGTGTCCAAAAGCCAAAATTGCATTTTAAAAAAATTGGCATCCCCCAACTAACTCATCAAACATTTTCAAAAAAGATTTCAATCTATATTCTCATAACACTTTCCACAGATATCATTTTAAAAAAGTTTTTAATAACCCCACCACTTTTCTTAGGATAAGGCGGGCAAGTCTTACCAGAGGGGATTCAACGAGTATAAGGAAGTTCCTATAATAATGTGAACAATAATAATTGCTTTATGTCTAAATCGAGTTCTTGTTCCAGAATTTTCTGTTAGTAAAGTGTATAAAAACTATTTTAGGAAAGCTTTAGTTAAGAACATCGCCTCGAAGGGACTTTAGTATGATATGGATCTCTTTCGAAATCATTCGATGGATAATGCAGTGGTTGTGTTGTGTTATCGAAACTTATGTTAAAAATGTTATGCTGTGAAAGAAGACGGATTGATTCATTGATACCCAAGATATTGAAGTAGTTGCTTTAAAGGCATTGAAGGGTAGAGAAGTTTCTTAGTTTTGAGCGAGTATCTACTAACTGGACAAACAATTGTCTGCCAGTCAAATGAAACAGGATTTAGCCCCAAATGTTAGTGGACTGAGAAAAATGTTGTATATCCTGGACCTATGTCGAATGCATTTGATATTGAGATCATGTTCAATATAATAGCCACTAATGAAATGGTGGTTCTGTGTATTTGGATCTTTTAAATTGTTCTATAAAACAAGATCTGCAACTGAACACATGAATTTCTAGATCTTAAGATCTCTATATGACAAAACAAAACTTTTGTTGAAGTAACAAGAATAGGCTTGATTGTCTTCGCTGGAGGTAAAAGCTAATAGAACACAGAGATTGATACCACTTCACTGATCTCCCAAGGTTGCAGTGAAAAGGATTCATGTTTGACTCTACTACAATCCTTGATGTGAAGAATTGTGATTTGATAGCGTCTTGTATTTAGAATGTCTGGAAACAACTCTACGTTATCTAGCTTAGGATACTCAGTAAAACGCCTTCACACAGGATTGTAGGATCGTACCTCTCCTCTCACTAAAATATAACTTTGATTTTCGTGAGAGGAAATTTATTAAATATTTCTGTGATTGTCAATTTTGACAATTTTGGCTCTGTTGAATGATTCTAGCATCGCCTATTGTACCTCCTTGGTTAACAAGTACGACATCACATACCCTTCCACTATAAGGTATGGGTCCTACACTTTCATTGTGGAGATTTGTAGGATTCGTTTCTATAAAGATTTCTTATTGGAAACTTCATCGAAGTTTTCTTATAGAATACTTCGCCTATTAAGTTCTATTCGATTAAATTTTCTTTCGATAAACCTTAATAAAGAAAACTTCGACCATAATTGTTCCTATAGAAAAATTCATCGATAAGTTTTCCATACATTTTACTATAGAAAATTTGATCTATAAGTTCTCCTATAGGAAACATTCGTTGATAAGTTTCCCTATAGGTTTCCTTTAAAACACATCGTCGATTATGTTTTCATATAGAAATGAAAAACAGATTTTTTAATAAAAAGTTATTTTATTTTTCAACATAGTCTCCTTTGCGCTCTATGCACTTTATCCAACGTTTCTTCAATTAGTTTATGATTTCACTGTCAGCGTCAAATCTCTTTCCTTCGACAAATTTCTTCAGGTTTGGAAACAAGAAATACATAGTCCCTCTGAGCTAAATCCGGTGAATAGGGTGGAAGAGTGAGCATTTCGTTGACTAATTCATGGAAATTACACATGTGTTTTCCCTTTTGTGCACTCGATTGTGGCAAATGTGACAGTAATCTTGCTGAAAGCTTTCTCATACCCAAGTGCTCTATCAAAATTGAAACCACTGAGCCATATGAGATGCCTATGGCTTCCACAATCTCCAGCACTTCTTTTCCTGAATTGTTTCAATTGTTTCGAGTATACAGACCCCAACAGGGAATCCAGAACGTTTGGCATCGTCCGTACTTGCACGGCCACGACTGAATTCATTACACCACTTTTTTACCATTGAAATTGATGGTTGAGACTAGTATTTCTCAAGCTTAGCATAACAATAATGCTTAATGAGCAGACGAAATTCATTTTTTTTCCAATTTCTCCTAAAGTTACAAGATAGTTTACTATCAATGGCTGTCAAACTAATTGGAATCAACTGACAGAGGCCTGTTGACAGTAGCAGTTTTTCTATTTTATTTAAAAGCCGGAAAATTCAAAAAGTTGGGTTTTCCTTTAGAAAATGTTGGCATTAAATATTATTTTATAAAACTTATACAACTTTAACAATGACTAGAATTTCATTTGCATTTCAAAATCTCATTTATCCTACTCTGACCTATTAATTTATATGTATGTGTCAATGTATGCATATGACATTGCTCACACTTTAAATGTCATAAATGAAAATTATTACGTCTTGCTGTGTGCAAAAAAAAAATAACAAATGCCCCTTCAATAATAACAATAAATATTTAAATGGAGTTTTTTTGCATTTGAAATATTTATTAATGTTATTTCTGTTTTTTTTTTTTGTTCTCAATTCAACCACTTTCATGTTGGTAATTATGAATATTTATTGACATTTGAAATGTAATAGACATGTGAATACTCGTTTGCACAATTAATACAAGGGAAAGGGGGTAAAAAGGGTTAGATATTAAATGCGAAAAGGACCAAGTGTTAAAAAAATTTTACATTGAATGTCATTATTCATAAAGTCCAATGGCAATTGAAATGAGTTTTAAATGAAATTTATAGAGGACAATTTTTATTAAAGTAAAATTTATATATTTTTTTAAATTCTTTGTTATATAAAAATTTTATTAAATTTAAGACAAATAAACAAAATTTAGGCCATTTCAATTAAAGATTTTGATATACATATTTTTTATAACATATACAAAATATTTTCTTCTTAAATATAATTATATTACAAAAGAACATATTTCTACATTTCGCCATAAAGGGATTTCCACATAAAAAACATGTAAAACACAGGAAAATCATTAATATTTTTTTTTTACTACAGCACTAGCTGGAGGAAGAAATCTGTTTTCTTCACAAATTTTCATCATAAAAAAAACTTAATACTCTTACATACAAATTTAAATGTTTCTTATTACTTACCTACACGAAATTTATGGCTCAAGAAAATGCCTTAATGAAAACTGCTTTGGGAATACAAATAAACAGAAAAAAAATATGAATATAATGAAACAACAGGAAAATCCTAGATTATGCATTCATACGTAATAAAACAACAATTGTAAGACATTTTTCAACATATACTTACTTTGTTCATTATTAAAAGAGAACAGAATACATACCGGAAAATTAATGATGGAGAAAGAAAAGTCATTATAAATGGATGATGCCTAATTTGTCAAATAGATCAAGTGAACATTTTTGATTTTTTACCAAAACATTTGTATAACTTCTAACAATTTGCATTCAAAGGAAATTTATTTAAAAATATTAGTATCAGTTGCAATTGAAAATACAATTTTTGTATGCATCAATTACTGTTTTATATATTGTTAAAAAGTATATCTCTGCTTGTTCTCTCAACATTTATATATACCCTCCTGAATGACCCGAGTCTCACTCAGCCACAGACGGTTTTTTCCCCAGCAACTCTTGGCAAGGTTGAAACAGTTATAACTAAAACAACCTATCTGCTAATATAAAAATGGTGTAACTTTTATTTTCCACTTAAAAAAAACTGACAAAGTTTTCTGACCTTCGTCAGCATTTTAGGAAATGTTATTCTGTGCTAATTTATAATTAATTCTTTTTGCAATGATTTTGTTTTATTCAATTGTCTTTGCTCTGATTTCTATTAGTTATCTCTCTTTTGTTTTCTTAAGATTTGTATTTTTGCTCAAATCCATTTAAATTCAAATTTTATTAAATTATTCCAACAAATTTACACACATTTCGCTATAAATTTATTTATGAAAATGTTTGTACTGTGTTTGTAGCAAGAAAAACACCAAACTTTGTACAGAAAAAAATGATGCGCAAAAATATCAGTCTGTTAGTGACAGGCTATCACAGCGGTAAACAAACCAGATGTCAATGGAAAATTAATTGATTGATTTTCAAGATATATTATGTGAATACACACGTACACATTTCATGACATTTTGTGTTCATGGTTCACATGTTAAAATATTAACGACAACAATAAATATGTAATTTTTGTCTTTATTTTTTTTGAGTGAAAAATTGTCTTTTATAATAAAATAATGCTAATGACTGCCAGTGACAAGCTCAAAGAAGTCAAAATCGTATAAAATATAAAGAAAAAAAAACTTGGCAATAACGTCTTTTAGGCGGAAATCTATGCCATTATTGCAGCAGCCAGAAGAAATTGGGAAATAAATCTTGAGATATCGGCATTTAATATTTTAACACCTAGACAACACCTTGTCAAAATCAAATCATATAAGCATTTGTACTGGAATTCAAGTTGAAAGCGATGTAATTCAAGCCTTGAATTATAGTCAAGCAATTGAATTATGGTTGTATTACTCTTTATATCCATAACATTCTCCAGTAAAAAGGAAATATAAATTCAAGCTATATGTTTTTTGTTTGAAAAATCTTTAATTTGTTCAAGTCAAATTCCAACAAAATGTTCAAGTGCTTGAATTTTTGGGGCTTTGGTGCTTATTTGGTTTTATGTAACGAATTGCTGATATTTTTAATTCAGAATCAAAATATAAGAATTAAGCAAAAATTTTATTAATAAATTCAAAGTTCTAGTTCCAGGAAATGAGGTAATCGAGTGAAATGAAATCGCAGATGACTGAGCAACACACAACGATTACCTGGCACAGAAAAATACCAAGACTCTATTGGCTCTTGATATGAATTTGATTAGGCTTCATACGAATAAACTTACTGGGAAGTTTATGATTAGATATATATCGGAACTTATGAATACAACAACTTATTGCAAAAGATGTCTGAACAAAGAAGACCAGGATTTCATACAATACATTATATATGGCAGGAGTGTGGACTATGATTTTCATAATCTGTACAGCAGGATTAGGGAGCGCGATTCCTGAATAATTTATAAGGGTAACACAATGTGACTTAAGGTAGGGTCACACATGACAAATATTTACTCAAAAAAGCATAACCACTTTTTTTAACACAAATTTGTTTGACGTGTTTACTCTTACAAGTGTTTTGTAAGATCAAACAGCATCAAATAAAATAAAACTAAATTTTTTATTTTAATACATCCTAAGTAAAATAAGTTTTTGAAATAAATATACGAATTCAAATATATTCTAGTTAGTGGTTACGTCTTTTTCGTCAAATATTTGTCATGTGTAACCCTACCTTTGGAAGCCTCCCAATTGTTTAATGACTTCTACATACCGTCAGCATTACACAGAAGCGTTCTGCATCTATCAAAACAAGTATTAGTCGGACGGGGCACGGTCTGGACTATAAAGCGGATGAGGCAACAATTTCCAACCAATTCATTCACAGAGAAAACAGATTCGTGATAGCAACCGAATTTGTTGCCAATCGAATGATTCTATCTTAGTGAACGAATTTTACAGTTGTGGCTACAAAATTTTAAAAGGGGCAACACAACTTTTGTTGCTTCAACCGAAATTCATCTTTGTCAACTGACTTTCTGTTGATAGAACTGAAAAATTTTATGTGTGTAACCGAATCATTCGATTGGCAACAAATTCGGTTGCTACTACAAAACTGTTTTCTCTGTGTTCCAAATACTTTTTAATATCAATATTACGGTCATAACTTGTCGCCTTTTCTGGGCGTTTTTCGCCCAATGCTCGATTCAAGCAAATCAGTTGCGTTCGATAAAGGTTCCGTCTAATGGTTTGGTAAGATTTGGATCCATTTTTCAGCGCCACTAATGATTCAGTGCAAACACTATTATCTTTAATAGCGTTCAAGTACAAAAAAAAAATCGTTATGCAAGGACTTCAATTTGTATGGTACCCAATTTCCCTGCTTTTGAATCAAACCTGCTTCTCGCAAATGTTTTGAATTGCTGCATGAGTAGCTCGCAATGATTTTGCAAGCTCTTGTTGAGTTTGAGAACAATTTTCATGGAGTAATGCCTCGAATTCTAGGTCTTCAAACTTTTTTTACGAGGCCAGCCCAGCGACATTTGTCTTCCGTGTCAAAATCAACAGTTCTGAATTGCACAAACCATCTCTAGCGCGATGAAACACATGCACCATAAGCTTTGGAGAACAATCTGTATGCTTCAGCGCATGCATTGATGTTTACACTCATGTTTCAATTGGTGGATTCAAACGTCTCCTATTTGGTCGTTTTGTCATAATGTCCTAAAATATTTTTTTAGTTTAAACAAATTTTTGTTGGGTTTCAAACAAAAAAGTTATAAATAATAATAATACATTTTGAACTATGTTTATTGGTTTGTCATAAAATATCACTTTTTTTGTTTGCAGCACATCAAGAATTTGTTTAAACTAAAAAAATATTTTAGAACATTATGATAATACGATCTAATATGAGACCGTTTGAATACCCCAAAGATATTTGAAATATTTGATTCCAAACATTTATTTATTTAACGTTAAGTTTTATGTAGATTCGAAGTAAGAAACTACAACATCATCCGGTAACTCCAGGTTTTAAGTTTCACCGCTTCACTCTATATTATTATTTGTTTCTACAGATATTGACTTCAACGAATTATTTAAGCCCTTAATATTACAAATTATTTTATTGAAAACATATATTTGTAAATTCAAAATTCCCCTCCTAAATATTCAATTTAAAGAGACTTTGAATAATTTTGATTTATAGTTTATTTTCCAATAAACACTCTCCCATTATATTTCACTACACAACTAAATAAAACTAGTTTCAAATTTCCTGATTATATCAATAAATCTTAAAATTTCCTCAACCATATCCTGTTGTAGCAAAACAAAATTTTGTTTTAACAAAAACAGAAAATTAAATAAAGATACGTTTCTCTAGTTTTTTGAGCTTTTGTTTAAGCAGAATAAACTTGCAACAAACATTAAATTTAATTACAGTTTACTTAGGCAAAAGTCTATGAAAATATATATGTATGGATACATATATGTATGTAAACTTTTGGTGCAAGTGGGTACAAGAGTAAAATGTAAATGTTAATGTAAATAGGTAATAGTATACTTTATGTAAACTTTTGTTACCAAAGGCACACATGTGCAAATATATTGAGGATACACCAAGATAAACATTTACAAAACTAGCAAACGCCCACACTGTACATTAGGTTAAACATTAGACCTGCCCTTCAAGAATATGAATATTTTGAGTAGGTTTTATTTTGCTCTTTAGCAGGTAAAATAAACAGCTGCAACAAATTTGACAACAATCCGAATTCCTGACCATTTTTGGTGCTTAAACAATATTTTGTAAACGTTTCAATTAAACCGTATCTTTTAGACATAATTATCCTTCTAAAAAGGTTTATTTTCAATAATTTTGAATTAAACCATATCTTCTAGTCAATCATATCATTCCAAAAAGGTATAAAATATGAATATCGATAGAAAAATAACCAAGTTATTAGCATTTTTCATGGCATATAATCATTGTTTACCCATTTGTTTACTTGAAAAAGTTAATTAAACAACTATTTTATATAAAGTAATTTTTAACATATGTTCAGCTATAACTTTCCTAGTTTTCATTCGAAATTAATGTTTTATACCTTTTTAGACAGATAATTTTCTCTGGAATAGAAGTTTTAATTCAAATATTTAAAGTATATGATTTAAATAACTTAGACTCATCGTTTACACAATTTCACAATTTCAATGGATTTTCGCCGCTATTCAATTGGACTCAGATTCAAGAACCAAATAAGATCCATCCAGAGCAAATATATTTTTCAAGGATGTTGTTTCTATAATGAACCATCCACATTCACTGAAGAATAGGTAGATGAACCTAGGATTAATCTTTGTCAGCTCTTCCAAACAAAAGCTAAATATAATCTCTCTCATAGTGGTCTAGGTATCTCAATTGCCTCACGTTGTTTCCATAATGAACCAACCAAATTCTCTGATGAATAAATAATTTTCTCTAGAATAGATGTTTTAATTCAAATATTTAAAACATATGATCTAAATAACTAAGACTCATCGTTTACACAATTTCACAAATTTCAATGGATTTTCTCCGCTATTCAATTGGACTCAGATTAAAAAAACAAATAAGATCCATAGAGAGTAAATATATCTTTCAAGGGCAGGTCTAATAAACATATATACAAACACTATTACTTACACTTACACGTTCCTATAAATGCTATTAAAACACTTTAAATAGGTGGTGTTGGTTGGTGACGGGAGTGATAATAGTTGTGTTGCCTAGTGGCGTTGGAGTCAGTGATGGTGGTCGTCTTTTGTTTTATTAACAAAAAAAAGGAAGAAAAAACTCTAGACTTATAAAATGATTTTCTTGTTTAAACATCTTGGTAGAGCAGTTTATAGTAAACGTGTCGTTTCTGGTTTTCGGGTTAAATAAATGCAACAAGTTTTACTTTTATACTCTTACTCTTGTCATGACTTTGATCTTTAGTTACATACTTTAGTACAAGGTTTTGTAATGTCTGTAATTGTAAAAACTCCTATGACAAGGGGTTTGATAAAGCCAAAAAAAAGTTCCTACAATTTTTGTTTCAGCTTTAAAATAAAGGAAATTTCAAAATTGTATTAAATGTGGGTGTTGGTTTGGCAACTACAATTGTAGGCCTTGTAGTTTTACAATTTGAAATTCTATTTACGTATTCGTAGATGTGGGAGTCAATGTTTAGTATACTCTTTGCCATTTTATTTTAATCAAATGAAAACATTCATATTAAACTCTTTAAACTATTATGTCTGGTAGAGTCTATTTATCACTTAATGCAACAAAATTTGTTGCTTGAATTTGATTTTGCAATTATTTGTCTAAGTATTTTCTTATTTGTTAAATAATTGATGTCATTTATTGCCAACACAATAACTTGTTTGATATTTTGTTAATAAATCGTATATATAAATAAAACTATTAAGATAAGCTTAATAGCCTTAATATTTTGACTAATTACTTTATTTTTATGTTTGCAATCAAATTTATTTGTTGTTCTTAATAAGAACTTAAATGTAGAATTTAATACAGAATATTCAGAAGTTAGTTTAAGTTATTCAGTCTTTAGAATAGTCGTATCTTGACGTGCTTAGAAGGGTTGAATTTACAAAACAATCGCCTTTTCTAATGAAGGTGTTGCTCTAGTAATATCCATGAATACATAGATATTTTAATACCTTAAGCGCTGCTATCCCAGTACGAAGGTTAGACAAATGCTCTAACCTTCGTTCGTATAGCTTACAATAAAGTCGATGCATATCTCAATTCTAGGTGTTAGATTTGGTCTAAAACTGTTTCCATTATTTAGCCCAAGCGTTAAAAGGAAGGTGTCTCAACCGACATGTGATGTTTTCAAAGTTAAACCTACTAGTTTATCTAAAACTGTTCCCATTCTGATACCCAAGGTTTAAACAGAATGTTACTCTCTCAAAACGTTCTATAAAACCAATTACTTTACATTGTGATACCCAAGTTGTAAACTGAAAGTTTCTCAATTAAACCACAAACCAACTAAATTCCCTGATGAATAGGTGAATGTACCTAGGATTCATCTTCGACAGTTCTTCCAAGCAAAAGCCAAATATACTTTCCCTCATATTGGTCTAGGTCTCTCAATTTCCCCACGTCGTTTCCATAACGAACCAACCAAATTCTCTCCGAAAATTGTCGGCCTCTTTTTCAGGCTTAAAAACATTAGCCCGATCTGTTCGCGACAGCATCTAGTAAGTAAATTCGTACTGTGAACATCATATATCGGCCAAATTTAACACGGAATATTTTCTGTCGGACAGACTTTTTACAGTAGGGAAGAAGAATTCCAGAAAAGGGGTCGGTCGTCTCACCTTATGGATGACCAATTTATCAGCTATACAGTCACTCTAACAATTACTATATTATCAGTGTTCTAGAATGTCACTGAAAGATAATCGGTATTCTTCGGTTAACTTATTTGTAAAGAAGACACATGCTTCCATTAACGCCTGCTTTGCTATCAGCATATATCCAAATATCACTAGGAATACGACATTACGATATTACCTCGGTAAGTTAGAAGCGCATTTGATGACAGAAATTTCCGCCAGCAGATAATTATAAAAGTCAACATTATCTTAACTTTATTTTATTTTGAATCATGACAGCTGCAGGAGGAAGACTCCGCATTCCCACATATCCCTCTTGGGGACAAGTATAGAAAATGTCACATCATGCCTCTCCAGCAATTGATCCCATCGCAGAGTTGAGAGCCAGTTGTAGTCCTTTCGTTGTCGTTGACCTAAGCTTACATTCGACGACATTTCAATGGGAAGCATGTTCCACAAGATCAACCGAGCCAATACTCCTTGAACAAATACCCCAATTTGTAACACTTGTTCTTTTATCCTGTTCTGAGTATAGATATTAAAGTGAAGTCCCCTGAAGTGCCAAAATTATCCACTATCCCTTATTTTCAGCCTGATTCTATTCTGTTTCATGGAATTAAAGTTACAAACATTTGATTACCTTTTGAAAAGTACTAGCTCCGTCTTCAAATGGTTCACACGAAACACTTGCCATTTAATGATAATTCAATATTGCATTCAAAAATTTACCAGATGTCATCACAGCAACATCGACCGCATACAATGATACTAGCATTAGTGACAAATATTCGGTGCCCTGTTATGAGTGCCCAAACCCAGCGGGAAAAAACGATAGGGCTTCAATTTGTAGGTCTTCCAAAAGTCCGGTTTACACATTCAATAAGATCCGATATTCAATCCATTCTGCGTTCTTTCAAAAGATGTTATAGAAGGGCTTTGCTTCTCCTTCTAAAAACCTTCATACACATTCCAAATTGCACTTCAAAATCTGGTTTAACAAAGAAGAAAAATTTTGTCTTTTATAACATTTGAGGCTGTGAAGATCTCGTGAAGTTATTTTTTATTTATAAAACTATACAGGTTGTGCTTTAAAGTCCATTCTTAGGTATTATGCTGAATTCATTAAGAATATGTTTCCTAATAACCCTCCTTAAAGTCTTGCTTCAGCAGACCTTCAATTAGGATTTAATTTTGAAGTTTTTTTTAATAGAAGCTCCTATCTAGACATTCTATGAGGAATTACGCTATACGTCCCCTTACAGGCCTTCAACGGAAGACCTTCTAATATGCCTTCTTAAGTAGACCTTCTATCAGCGCTATAATGAGAATGGCAAAAGTAAAATGATTTTGTAATGTGGCTGAAAGTCCTTATGTCTGCAAGAATAATGTCTTTGGAAAAGCCTATTTACTGCATATTTTTCCCACTGGGTACTGTCCTTGTGATTGTGCAGGTGAGTATATTTGACCACTTAACTTAAGCAAGTATATAAACTACATCAATAATGCGCAGCTTACATGCATATCGATCAGCATATCTTCATCAATTCATATAGAATATGAATTGATATTGTCGAATTTCAGTTGTTATTTATTATGTGTGAATATGTTCCCGTTGATCATGTACGATCTTGATTATGTTGGAATGAATTTCCAAGCTTACAACTTAATCAGTCTGATCCACTATTCCGGCTAGTAAATCCCCCTGTTATCCAGTCTAGCTATGTAAACAATTAATTTTGAAGTCGCGGACCTGAACAGGAACGGCATTTTTATTAGTACTCTTTTAAGGAGAGTACAGTTTGTAGTCTTGTTCAGTGTTCAGAGAGAACAATGGTTTGGAGTGTTTTACCACATGAGAATATCATTCCATAAAGTTACTTAACTTTGAAATGTTGTGTGGGTACCACTGCATTTCAATCTGATTCCTGTTTTTGCTTTATTTATGTTCACTTATCTTTTCTCCCATACTCTTAACAGAGTAATATTTTGTTTTTCAATTTTAATTTCAAACATCTTTATAAAACTTTATTATTTTCTCTATGAAAAAATTTAACAATTTTTAATTAAATAAACAAATGCGATTGTCCTACATTTAATTTACAATTGCCATTAAGTTCCCACAGGAAATATACATATTTTTTTTATAGATTCCTTTACATTAATTTACTCATTTGTTTAAACCTCACTATTTGTAAGGCTGTCTGTTTGTCATCACACCCGGGTATTATTAAATATGACAGCGTTTGTCAGCTATTTTTTTCTTATTGTTTTTTTTTTGTATATATTTCCCTTTATTTTAATTAAAAAATATACTTACATATATATTTAATATTATGACCATATAATGTTTAAAGCGCCATCAGACTAAAAGAAAACATTTATTTTAATAAATGCAAAATACATGATAAGCAGGCGTCAACATGACAATAAATGTTTAAAACATACACTTAGTCCTTTTTAGCTAGAAGAGAGAAAAAAAAACAACAGCAATAACCAGTAACTAAAAGAAACATGTCATCAAAAGACTGACACACCTTAAACACATTACAAAATTATGGACTAAGTAAAGAGACTGTATATATATTCAAACATGAAGCAAAAAGGCCGTTTTACATGAAAAAAAATAATAAAAAAAAACTATGAATAAAGTGCGTGAATAAAATAGGTGCAACCTTATTAATAATAAAAGCAAAAGCAACATTATAAATAAACTCAACTAAACCTCAGCCTGCCAACAAAGCATACACATACAGCATTGTTTATTTGTAGCATGCCTCGCTCTACCTGGTTTTTGTTTTTATTTTTTTATTTAAGGTGCAACTTTAATTAAACTTGCTAACAAGAAGGTCTTCTTTTATATATTGTTTTTGTAGTTGTTTCTTATTTATTTATCATGCCACATAAAGCAGGCCTCACAAAGCCTTAGTTTTACTTAAACAACAAATCATAATTATTATTCCTGACTGTAAAATCTGCCAGCAAATACAAATACAAAGAAGGTTTATTTCATTTGAACATGATGATGTTGGCTCGTTGTTGCTTCATTTACATCTTGACAGATTGATCTACATTGCCGTTTTCCTACTTTATTTATAACAAGATGTCTAGAAGGTGGATAATAATAAATTAACCCCCACTTTTATATTGGATTAGATTTGTTATGGGGTGTGGGGGTGGTAAGGATGCTGTAGACACTATAATAATTTTTTTATCTGCTTTGATTTGTAAATTTTCTTGTGCTGCTGAGAGTTAATTAATTATGCAAGGAAGCCAATTCATACAGAAGCAGGAAGGAGAATTTGTTCCAAGGACACTGGAAAAAATTGTTTGGAAAAATTTAATTTGTACAAAATTAGCAAGAATCAATATAAATTTAGTTTAATATAACATATGAAATCTGATATTAAAAACTATTGTATTTTTATTGTAACTCCCATTTAGTTGAAATAAATTGATGAGCAGATACTTATGTTTTCATAGTTTGCGAATAGTGCTGTACATATTTAGCTTTATATTATCGAAAGTATTGCACGAATCCAGTTACTCGCTGTAACTGTTTATATACACAGCGCCATCTTCTAGAAGTTTCATGAATAATCTGACTGAATAGCTTGAATGTTTTATTTCCACAATGATAACCGAGAGCATTTAAAGCTACTTCACAGTTAAGGCTGTCATACTTACAAACAATATGACTAACAGCATGTTATCAACATTGTTTATAAGTAAACATTTCTACTGATGAAAATGTTTAAAAACATTATGAGTGTTGCAAGCCGTTACCTATATGCAATTTCGTAACAGCATTATGGCAACTAACCAGTTTTAGTACTCCCGAAGACGAATTGTCACTCGTATATTATACTATACTATAGCAATACGATTGCTTTTGACTAACCGTAGTTTACTTCCGAATTATATTCAGATTTCGTGTTTAAAAATTATTAATAAACAAACCAGATTCTTACAAACTACGAATCTGAATTGTCACTCGTATAATATTTGACCGAAGTTTATAAAATATTATACGATACCAATCTGATAGTTTTAAACCGATTAGAGTTGGCTTCCTAATTATATTCTGCTTTTGTTTCTAGAACATCATTTTATAACTAACCAAATTTCTAAACAGCAAAATAATATAGGTCCAGCTGAGAAAAAAAGTATTCTGAAATACATTCCATTATTTTAATAGACTGCTGACATTTTTAAACTAAATCCAAGATAAAGTTCCGGAATATAAAAGCCAACCAGACAATATGAAAAATTGATTTTTTAAGTGTAATGCCAATTCACAGTTGTTCATATTTGATGTAATCATTGAAAGGCTATAAAAGGAAGAAAAAAAAACTTATGGCTTAATAAAAATTCATATCAAAAACTTAATATAAAATATATACTTATTTTTAATTAAATAAAAAAGATAAAAATTACATTCCCATAAATAATTTAAAATGAAAATTAAGGAAATTTAAACGAAGAAAGAAATTTCCAAAAAAATTTCACTTTTTAAGTGAAAATATAGCAACAATTTTTCTGTCATAATAATAATTCTATTTACATTTTGTTGCCTTACTTTCAACATAAACGAAAGAAAAACAAGAAAAGTTCATCCGTTTTGTAACACCCATTTGCTTCATTTATTTGCACAAGATCCCTAAAAATAGTTACTCTGATACACACACAGATTCGAGGGAGTCATATAATTGCCACAGAAAAGCAGGCATTAAATGAAATAAATCAACACAAAAATTAAAGCAAAATTAGTTGAAATTACTATTTTCACTTATTTTACTTTCAGCTAGTGAAAATGTATTAAGAAATATAGATTTCCATAAAATGCTACAAGTTTGTGAAAATTAAAGAGAAAATTAAAATATTTTGAAAAAAAAAAAAATCTAAAATATATTTAGCGGTGCCGAATCATAAATAACATCGAAAATTAGACATTAGAAGACTACGTTTGTAAAATTATCTATAGGGAATTTCTATTCATCGTTTCAAATACTTAAGAAAATAGGACATACATATTTCGAAAGTTGTCAAATTGTAACTGAAAGCTGACAATTTATCAGCGAATTTTAACAAAATTTCATAATAAATGGCCCACTTACGATTAAAATCGGACATCTCCAATCGGACATCTTTCTACAGGCCGAAATTCTGGAAAGTTGTATGGAATTGCCTACCGTGGTACAAAATAGACATTATTGTTTGAATTCCACTCAAGGGCCTTTTTGTCTTAGTGGCAAGAAGCCAAATCGGGTTAGAAATATGAAGCCAGTTTGTGCTATTTTAAGAAAGGTAAAACCGTCTTTGTGGACACTCCGTAATACACAAGAAACTGCTTGGGGAATTTGGTTTATTTTTTCCCGTATTGTTCTTAAACACTACCCGTCCATCAACCACATACAAATCTTGACCCGGAAGTTTTAAAAAGTTTACCAGTACATTAGTTTCATCATGTGTCACACAACAGGTGTACTTTTTTATAAAATTTTACCTCAATTTTTTCGGTCGTTCTTTTGCTTCTAAGTTCCTTATCGAATCGCGATCTGGAACTTTCTGAACTTTATACGACTTCAACCTAGCATTTGCTTTGGCACTGCGCACAAAAGTATCAGTGCATTTAACTTTACGAGCTGCTTTTATGATAGAAGTGCTATTCGAAAGAGTTGTTCGACTTATTTTGCCTTATTCATTTTTTATTGCTGATCCAGGTTTCTTTTCAATGTTCAAGTCTTCCTTATACTGTTTAATGGCATTGGACACAATATGACGACGAACCATCAGATTATTAGCTATTTTGTTGAAAGTTCATATCGGATTTTTTTTGAAAAGTTTTAAATATTTTTTTCACGTACTTTTTTTTCGGTGACCATTTTGACCGAAATTACAGTTGGAAATAAATGATTTAGAAAAGATAAAATCTGACATATTTTTAAAAGTTGACGTGATTAAAAAAATTATAGTTTTTTGGGCCAAGAACAAGTTTTGGCTGGAATAGTGTGTATAAGTTTTTTGTTTACTCACTCTTTATAAGGACAAATACTCTAATTGAATCCTACACAGAGAAAACATATTCGTGATAGCAATCGAATTTGTTGCCAATCGAATGATTCGGTTGCACATATAGAATTTTTCGGTTCTATCAACAGAAAGTCAGTTGATAATGAAGAATTTTGGTTGAAGCAACCAAACTTTTGTTGCCACTTCCAAAATTTTGTAGCCACAGCTGTAAAATTCGGTCACTAAGGTAGAATCATTCGATTGGCAACAAATTCGGTTGCTATCAAGAATCAGTTTTTTCTGTGTAATAATAATAAAAACGGATATAACATAATATTCTTGGATTTTCTTAACAATTACCTTCGATGAATAATTATAGGTGTTATCCGTTTCAACATCCATATTAGTAAATGTTTTGTTTAAAAATTCCAATGAATTAATCATACTAATTATTATTTATTTCTTTTTTCATTTCAGGTAAATTCTTTTTAATAAACATTTAAGAGCCAACTATTTGTAAGTTTTTAGTTTTAATCGAAATAAACACAATTTTATTTAGCATCACGCAAAATCATTCTAACTTCAAACGGTCATGAAGCAAAAGCGAGAGATGTAATACTGTAGATCAGCAATAAGTATTTGGTAGCAAAAATCGCCTTAGAACCTAAATGTCGTATGCGAGAAATACGAAAATTAAACTTGGGAAGATAAAATTTTCAGGCATTTTTTGTAGCTACAGAAATTTTGCTGACAAACAACCAAATTTTGTATCACGCACTTCTGAAAAATTGAGTCACTGAGGCTGAAGTATTCATTTGGCAACAAGTTCGGTTGCAACACGGAATCGGCTTTGTCTGTGTATCTATGATCCGATACAGCAGAATAATAACATTCGTTTTTGTTTTGATATTACAAAGATTTATTTGCTCCGTAATAATACCCCATATATTATTCAGATCAGTGATCGGCAAAAAAGTTTACGAAACTTGGTTAATAATAAATTGTTATAAACTTTCTTTCTCCGTTGCAATCTGACTTGCTATTTACTGTGATTTTTGTTTCTCATTTGATAATTTTTATAAATTTCGTTGACATTCGTTTTATTTCCAGGTAAACAACCGATCTGATTGCTAAGGGTGGCGATCACTGATCAAGCCCTTTAACACTTTCTTTGCCATAATTTTTGTCAATTTTTTTTCTACAAGTTACTGTTCCTCCACCCCTTTAAATAATTACATATGTTGGAATAACATAAACAACATTAAAACTATTTATTTTTTTACTACATCTTCGTGCTGTTATCATAATTAGTTATGTAAACACCCATATTTTCACAATTATTTTTCGTTGAAACAAAAAAACCGAGTTAAGTCTACATAATTCTTATTTATGTATGTATTTTTTCAGTTAGTAAGAAAAACTTTAATAATTTCACTTGAATGCCTACTTTCAAGAAACACAAACCAAAAACTTAAAATCAAAAAAAAAAGATGAAGAAATGTTGGTTTTTGTTAACAAAAATATTAACAACTTACTGCTAACTATTCTTGGTTAGAGTAAATGGGAATTTTATGCATGATACACTGTAGGCTAAAGGAATAGGGTTAAGTAGAGTTCTTAATGATTTCGGCAGATGCTAATGGAAATTTAATAGATTATGTTAATAATTTCTAAGCCTCAAAAGTGAATAAACACCAGTGATTTTTTTGATTTTTTTTTAAGATCATGAAACTCATTACAATCCGAATTAAATCTTTTTTTTCACAACTAAATCTATTATACAGATGGATAGATTTTGGGATTTTCATTATCTTAAAAAAAAATCAAGCAATATGTATCGCAGCCGGCTTGAGGTTAAAGTGAATTTTACCTTGATTAGTCATAAATGTGATTGAATTCGAAATTAATTAATGGTATATTTGGAAAATTATTGGTACGTTACCAAGAAAAACTGACTAATATGTAGTAGCTTCACATTCAAGTTTTTTAATGAATAATTTAATAATTGAAAAACCTGATTACTAGAAATACTTAAAATCACCAATTTCACAGATGAGTTATTATATTATTTACAGCTTAAGTAATACATTGATTTTCATTTAAAATTTGAAACATTTCCGTTTTTAATTTTTTAAATATGACACACATGAGTTATCATATTATTTATTTACAGCATTGGTAGGCATTCATATTGTTCAGATTACGAACATTTTCGTGAATTTACACGTACACAACCCGAAAGTAAACAAAACACACAGCAAGAGTGTAAAAAATACAAATAACTCATTTAGTTGCAAACAATAGAGCGTAAAAATACAAATATTTCATTCTCTTGCTTGATGTTGTTGCGGATTTTTTTATTTTTAACCCATACATTTTAACACATACTACAATTTCTCTTTTTGCGCTTCCCTGATTTACAGCTTAAGTCATATATTGATTTTCATTATAAATTTGAAACATTTTAGTTTTGAATTTTTTAAACATGACACATCATCTCACTTTGCAAATATTTTATAAATTTAAGCCATTTTAACAAAATTTCATAATTCGTGATTTTTTACCTTATTTAGTTGACACTGAGTTTTAAGTTGTAAAACAGGGGAAGATGTTTTTGTTAAGTTAAATGCTTCAAGTAGAAGATAGTAAGACAAACTATACATAAACATTCATACTTTACGGTATGTAAGGAAATTGTAGTGTAATTATATATATGAGGTATTTCATATTGAAATGAAATTAAACTAAAAATAAACAAATATGAATTCCTTAATAGAATATAACACATTTTAAATAGTTTGTTTCTTTTTAAATATTTGCGAATGTTCTTCTATTGAATATATTTGAAATATCACTCTTAGTCTTTTTTACATTTTGCATATGAAATACCCCTTATTTGGAAACTGTTTTTTAGTGTACATTATGACACAAACGGAAGTAAGTAGTTATTGAGGAAAGTGGAACTCTTAGTTGTTGTCATCTTCTTCAACATCCACATACATTATTTAAGTTTCTTCTAACTAAATGAAATTGTTTAATGGAAATACAAAGACATTCATTTATTTCTACATTCTGTATAAATACTCTCACTCACATTAAGAATAAGTAAATATGTATACATTTGTATACATATATTTATTGTATAAAGTGTTGTTTAAAGAGCATGTTTGTATTCGCATCTGTAAGACTTAACGTCCGTCTGACTAACTATTTGTTTAAGTATTACGAGTGTGGAAATACATATGTATGTATGTTTAAATGTGTATTTATGTTCGTAGGAAAATATATATTTGAGAAAACATTTATTTTCAAATTATTAAGGTTTTTTTATGTAGAATGAATTTGTTGTAGTTTGCTTGTCAAAGTTTTTACACAAAACCCAGCAGTTCGGGCCAAGTGTTCCAAACTATAGATTCTACCTATCACTAGGGTCCCTACTTGTTACAGAATTAATAGAAAGAGTAAACGTCGCATTACAAAGTGAAAATTTTTACTCTAAAACTACTTCTAACTTTGTAAGCTGCAGTATTGTTTTAAGTAACTACTCCCTAGATTACTAAGAGACGCTAAAGTGACAAAAGACTTCACGTTTGATTACCTGTGATATATAAAGTAAACAGTTGAATTTTCTATGCTTTAAAAGTGGTCAAATAACTCAAAAATATATAAATTTACATTAATTTTTTTAGTAGTCAATGCAGAACTGCCGGGCAGCAAATACAAACCTTAAACTACATACATATTTATTTGAATATATGAAGCTATATACATACAATTTTAAAGTTTTTCTTTTGCCTTTTTTTTCTCCACTTTTCATTTCTGTTTATGGAACACTTTACAACTTCATGGCTGACAGCTTTTCAAGTTCTTTTGTATTTTATTGTTAAGAAAAAACATAGAATTAAATAAAAAATGTGAGACAAAAGATTAAAATTATTGTGTAATACATACAGATATTTCTTTAAATATAAAATTAAATTATATTTTCTATTAATTAAAATCAAGACAAAAATTCTGAATATTAAGCCAAATTTCAAAGTTTATGAATACCTGAATCGATCGATCGCCTCCTCATCCATCATCGCACCCCTTTTGGCCAATTAATCTGTTTACAATTACCCTGATTTCCATCGAGTCCAGGCACTCATATAAGCGTTATCCAAGAATGTCTCGCTAACTCATTTAGGGATGCCCAGAGTTCGCTGATAACGAATCTTAAATTTGAATTGAAATATTAGGAAATTCAATTCAAACATTTTGAATAATAATGAGATTTATTTAGTCACGGATCCTACCAAAGTAGTTAATATAAAGTTCAATAGGTTAGATTTAATTGGCAGCCGCTTGAAGCATTGCTCACTTGCATCCAAACATAGGTCTCATTGTGATACCTTATGTCTATCGCACCATTCGATCTACATTTCTTGGCGGCCAACGTTCTCAGTTATTCCCATATTCTAATGACGGAGTAAATCTATATAAATCAATGCTAGAGAGACATGTTTTGTCAATAAGTATTTGTTAACCAAACATTCTAAGTTCCCAAATTCAATGACAGAGAAGATCTTCAGTAGTCTCCTCTTATTCTCGAAGTAACAGCTTCTACAGAAGTCGTTGAAAGGGAGCCACAGCATTTTAACTTGTACACAGTAGTGTCTACTAATGACTGCTATAAGGTTTCTGATGTGGAATATATGAAGATTGATCGCCTCTTTTATCGCCGTATCCTCTACTTTTCCATATTAGGGCTGATTTTTCTAGTCTCTTTCTCTCATTCTTCACTGGCATTGAAATGAAGTTAAAGTGTAAATTGTTGTTTAAAACTCAAGAGAAGAATTCCTAAATTAATGCGTTCAAATGTCACCGTATCCAGGAACCAATTTATATATCGCTATCTTCTCTAGAGACATCCGTCATTCGTTGATAATATTCATTAAGCTACATACATCCTCCAGGAATCAAATGAACGCTTTTCAATAATAAAATATCTATGTAGTTATCATAAGAAAATGATACTGAAGTTGTTTGCGGTCTCAAAGATACCACACCCGATACTTTCATGTTATCTTGATCCATCTGTGAATATTTGGATGACATTCTCTTGGGAGTGGAGTTTATTCCCTATATTCATCATAAAACCAGAATATGAAATGAGCTCAGGTACTGTTAAGTCAATAGGAATATCTCATTCACTACTCTTAACATTTTGGCATGATCACAGTTTTCCACAGGAAATAGTATTGCCAATATGTTTCTTTGAACCCTCTTATGATAATCATCAAAATTCTCATAAGTCATTGAAACTTGCATTGACGATTTTGACGTTTGATTACTAGCCAGGAGACTTATGATTATTTTCGTTGACTTTTTTTGCCATTAGATCCTTATTTGACTGAGTTATTCAATTAAACATCTTGTTTCCCATTTGATAATTTAAAATTATTACTACATATTTAAGGAGTGCCTAAAGGTATGCAATACATTTTAGAGTTTCTATCTCTTTTAGGTATGTAGTAAAAAATATAACTGGAAATCATCAATATAATTTTATTATTGCACAGACATTGCAAATTTATCTACTAGAGGTATTTGTAAATAAAGATTCGATCTAAGGCAATAAAACTAATTTCGAAGAGACTTTTGTATAATTTTTTAATTTTTTTTCACACACACTATATTTCTAGTAACAAGGAAGTTGGCTCATTTAAATTAGTTAAATCTAATTTCATTTCGCAATCTCTAAGTTTACGAATTTCTCTTGTTATAATAGTTTAAATGTTTGCCGGACAAAAAGAAAGTATAACTAAATAATATAAAATATCATATAATTTTTAAATCTATTTAAACACTATTAATCTTTATAATCTAGAATTAAAAATTTTATAATGTTCGCACAGACAATAAAAATAATTAAATATTATTTTATTATAAAAAACAAAACACAAATTAAAATTTTGCTAACACCGTTAGTTGTTTCCTAGAAAAACACTTTTATTTGTGCGAATTTTTTTTTAAAAACATTTGCAAAATGTTATAGCTATAAAAAAAGAGAAATTATCAAAAATTATAATCTTGCTGAAAATAAATTTAATTAATAATTTTGTTTTTAACAACTTTTGCAAACTTTTATTACAAATGTAGCTACATTAAGAACAGATACTAGGAAAAGGTGACTAATAGGAGTTGGAAGTTTTAAATTTAACATTTCTTAAACTTTTGCTTTATTCAAATTTTAAATTTATAATTTAAAATACTGAAACTATTTAAAAGCACGTACATAACTATATTACTCATATATGTAGTTGGTGATTAAATTAATTATTAACAACTTGAGTTTTACATTGATTTTCATTTCTAATTTGAATAGTTGTCATTTCTATACACTAATGTTTATGACACATCAATTTCGCAGCACAAATAATTTATCAATTTATTAATTAAAATACATTGTCCATTAATGAATGTAAACATTCGTTGACTATTATATTATTATCAATATTTAACACGTGCAATATGTCAAATAAAATACAAAATTTATTTTTAATTATGTAATACATACATGTGTAATTTAAATACTATATTATATTAATATTGACTCAATACAAGCGAACATTATAAATAGATAAATAAACCTATATACATATGTACGAACATATGTAAATACATATGTAAATTGTACATCTGTCTGCGGTTAATAATTACAATTGTAAAATAGATGTAATGCGCAGGTAACCATAGATTTATTTTTAGAGTTATGCAATTGAGTGTAATAGATATCGAGTAATCGAATATAGGTTAAACAACAATACATAGTTGGAGAAATTTAGGTCCAATATAAAATTTCAAATAGTTTGTGCAAATAATGAAGACATGTTTCAATGAGGAAAACTGCTAATCAAAATTCCGCTGATTCGTCAGACACAAAACTGTCTTACAAATAGAGACCTAATGGTGCGGTCACACGGTATGTATTGCATGTGTATTGTGCCATGTATTGAGACATTTTAAATTTGTATATTTGTTTTAAGTAATCTTGATTGTAGATGCCAAAATTTCTATATTTGTTTGCCTCTAATCTCATTCCTAAACCTATTTAAATACTTTTTTTTAAAAGTTTCATCACAAACTTCTAAACCACAATTCTTGCGTAACAAATTCAACATCACTACATTAATAGCAGCCACAAACAACAGCAAAAAAACTATCATTTAAAATGCTTGACATATAAATGATATTTATAATTTTATTTTCTGCGGTCAAACATAATTTTTAATAATTTTACGCAAAAAAAACAATAAAAACGCTTCATATATATCCATATGTTTATTCACTCGATTTAATTTAATAAATGTTTTTTTTTTTATTCATACATAAGTGTAATCTTTTTATAGTTAATTAATATTAAATTAATTTAATAGAAATACACAAACATTAAATATAATTAAATATGTACAGTAAGTTATTAGAGACAGTTTAATTTTACAAGGTAGATTAACATATTAAAATGAAATGTTTGTGTCAAATTTAAACCAAAAAAAAGAATAAAAATAAAACCAAAACCTCACACCCACATTTGCCAATTTGTTCCCTTTCATACATTTCTTAATAATGTTTTATATTACATTGATTATGGTATGTCCTCATGTACATTTAAAAGTTTTCCAACTCTTGTAAATCTGTCACTTATCAATTATTTTGTAATATCAATTTAAATGTAATATTGTTACAAAAACTAAAATGAGAAAAAAAAATGTGTCTGAATTATTTAAAATATTTATCCCTATATGCTTTTTGACAATATCTGCTTATTTTACTTTAGTATTACTTGTATTTTACTTTTAAACTGTCAAAATCACTATGAAACTTTTTTACTCTTCTCTTTTTGCTTTTTCATTTTCTATGGAAAACTTTACTCAACATTATATTCCATACTTTTTTTGTTTGAGAAATCATTTAGAAATGCACTCGTATTTGTATAGAGACGTTTAGAAGAAGAACATGTATATAAATGTTAGCAATGGATGAAGTAAGCGTATTCACTTCTGGGATCAATGTGCCAAAATCTCAGTGAGAATTTATAATTATTTTAATCAGGTTTACCAATAAAAAATAAAAATTGGCACAAAAATAATGACTTTTTGAGTAGTAGGAATCAGTTCCAGTTTTATCACATTCTATAATGGAGACCTGTCACTTTAACATGCTGTTGACATTGTAATCATTTGACCAAAATTAAACACTCCTCAGATTTAACCTTTTAGTGTTGGTTACTTAACACTGGTCCTAGTTACTTCCTAAAGAACAACTTGATTAATAAAGTTTTCTATAAATTGTCTTTTTTTATATAAATTTAAACTAGTTAAGATGTGTGTTCTTTTTTTACCAATCATGAGTTCCTCAAATCATGTCACAAGTATGTTTTGAGAAATTTTACGATTTTCTCGCAGGGAAACGATAAACTGACAATTTTTTGTTGTCAGTTTATCATTCTCATTGGAACTAAATTAGGCTTAAAAGACAGGTGACGTATTACCTCATACTTACTAATGTCAGATTTAACATGTGCTCTTTCAAAAAAACGGTAAAAATTTTAACCAATACTGGTTTGAATAAGAATGTAGTATATTTTAGTTCACGCCTCAATGAATGGGACAAGAATTGATCGAGCATATCAACCTTTTTCCTCGTATTATAAGAATGTTTAAGCAAACCTAGACGAGATTTCAGCTAGATGCCGAACTTTCTCTAAATATGATATTTTGTACTTTTTAACAATATTTGTCACTAAACCACTAAATATATATCATCCTATTTCTCGTAAAATAAAGCTTCACAAAATCTAGACGAACTCTCAGCTAGAGACTTTCCTTTTCTTCTTCCGCTGGAGCTATTTTTTAGGACGTTAGTTGTATTGTACACTGAGAAATATATTAAACTCTTGAAATGGTCTATACCTGTCTAACGATTGTCCTCTGCGAGGTTTTGGCATGCTCATTAAATGGGCATTGCATGATACCATTTTCAAACTGAATTAGTTTATTTATTATTGTATATAATTAAAAATGTGGCATTACGCCATTAAGATTGTTCTCAAACTCAACAAAAGATTGGGCAATTGTTGGAGCCACTCAAGCAGCAATTTCAAAACGTTTGCGAGCAGCAGTTTTCAGCCAAAAGCAGGAAAATTGTGTACCATACGATTTGAAGCCGAGAGACATTGAAAAACGATTTTAAATGTCCGGAATGATGCTAATTCGCTATAAAAGAACCGACACAACGAGCCGAATCGACACCGAAACCAAATATCCATGGGGCTAATGCTATCTATTATGAGCTGCTGAAATCTGATCACAGGAAATCTGTACCGAACCCAACTGATTCGTTTGAAGCGAGCATTAGCCGAATATGCTGCCTGACATCAAACCGTAATACTACAACGCTCGGCCACATGTTGCAATACCTGTTAAAATGTATTTAAATGAAGTGGTTTTGGAAGTTTTGCCTCATCCGCCTTATAGTTCAGACTATGTCGCGTCCGACTAATATTTGTTTCGATCGGAACGTTCTTTCTGGGGTACGCTTCACTTTGGATATTGGCTTGATTCGTTCTTGGCTTCTAAAGATGAGCAGTTCTTTTGGCTCGGAATTCAATAATACAATACTTTGCAAACATTTTTATTGTTTCAAAATAAAATCTAAAAATTTGCAAAAATACCACATTTTAAAATCAATATTTTTATATCCTACACCACTCAATCCGCTAAGAATAACTTACTGAGTCGATTAAGCGATGTCCATCCGTCTGTCCGTCGCAATTTTAAAGATAATTCGACCTGTAAGTCAAGAACTAAGCCTATTGAATTTGTTTAGAATCGGTCCATTATTTATCTTAGCCCGCATAAAACTACCCTATCTGAAAATAGTTAATCTCATAAATATATTAATTATAAACATATCCAAACCAAATTTATCACAAATAAGTTTTACATAAGCTGAACTCGTACTTCCAAATTTATTACCGCAATGTTCCATAGCTCCTATGTAAGTACCATTCTCGAAAATTTCACAAAAATTTTGTGACGATCGGTCCATAATTAGTCATAGCTCTCATATAAGGCAATCTTCCGAAAATCACTTTATCGAGCATATATATCTTAAAAATGTTGGTATTTAAATAAGATTCAATACAAATAAGTTTCATATCAAAAGAAAACTGTTTATAATACTCGGTGTAGGTTATCATATGGCTATACTATTCAACTATACTTTCTTACTTGATTCTACATATCAATAAGATTAGATTACAACAGAGAAATCAACATTTTATTACAATATAATTATTGTACTTTTTAGACTTCAGCAACAACAGTTTACGACTTCTGATCTATTATTCCAGCTATAAAGTTTTTTAACAGTTCTATCCTAAATTAGTATAGGCGAGCTGCTACAGACTCAGCAACAATTTTAATCTGGAATATGCATATCTTTGAGTCTTGATCTATGTCTAATGTTAGGTTTGGTAAATTATTGAGTTGTAATTGCCAGTGAATACCCTTAAAATATATATATTTACCATGGTGGTATGATTTTTATAACAAATTCAAGCATATTCCTTTATTTTTCTTACTTCTATTCCTCTTTCTTTTCAATTTTAACTAGTTACTATGTATAAATATATTTCTTTCATACCAGTATACATATATCCATGTACGATTATATGCATATATTTTCGTCAATATTTGTATGTGGGTGTATACTAAGTTTGCAATTTCCAACTACACTACTCTTAGCACTATTATTCCAGCTACTACTAAGTATGCATTATTCAGTGCATTAGCACGTACTAACATTTGATGACCTGCAAAGAGTTGAGTGGCCAATGTGTCAGCCTGTTTTCTATCTAGTACGTTCATATACATACACATTTTTTTCCTTTAACACATACTTATGTACTTGTTGGTTAGCTTGTCTGTCGGTCTGTGTAATGTATTTGAATTTTAAAATATTTGTTTTTTTCTTTCCCCCTATTTAAGTACATTGTATTTGACATTTGGGATTTTTTTGTTTGTTAGATTTTCTTTTTTCAAAACTTCTTTTCTCAAATGTGTATTAGAACAAGTATGATTTTGAGAATTTTGTTTGCAGCTCAATTGAAATGTTTTGTTTATTGTAGTATATTTCATGGAGAGGCAATAAATTTCTATGCAGTTATTAAAATTGTTAGAGAATTAGGAATTTTTAGAACCGAGAATTAATCATACAGTTGGTCCATTGGCTAAAATTTCATTATTGGAAAATGAAATTTGCATTGAAATCATATAAAATTTTCCTGAAAACTTTCATGCATTATACTTTATATATAAATATAAATTAAACTTTGTTCAGTATTTTTTAAATTCCTTTAGAATTATTGCTAAAACTGCACAGTGTTTTAATGTTCTTAAATCAAATATGTTTTAAAAATAAATAAAGAGGAAAGGAAAAACAAAATTCAATTGAATTCATAAAGTGACAAGAACAACACAGCATTACAATACAATTCCACTTCCATTATATTTATTTTGATTCATTATTTTTCTACAGATTTTATTTCTACATCCATAAGTATAGCTCTACAAGTACGAGTGAGTGAGTGCTTCTTTATTCTTCTTTGCCAACATTTATTTCATGCTTCCTGTGAAGCTCATAATTCAACAATGAAACAATAGAAAAAACATCAATTATATTATTTTTGAAATATATTTTTTCGTTACACTCTCTTACCGTCAGTCAACATACACTTACTATGTACGTACGTATGTACGACGTTTGGAAAATGTTGTTTAAATATTAAATAAATCGATTCTTGTTGCCATTCCTAGTAGTAGATTTGTACATGACTGCCTTGCTAAATGCATAGAATCATTAATTAATGTCAAATGAATTTGAAATTCGTTGTCAATGTGAAATGAACATCTGAAATACTACTTAATGCAAATTGTTTGACTTTCAGTTGATTGCAAGGTATAAGGGTTTTTGGGTTTTCATTTTTTTTTTTGCTACTTTTTTCGGGTTTATTGCAAAGATGATGGTTGTAAATACTAGTAATTATTGGTGGATGATGTTAAAGTTTTAACACCATATGTCAATATATTTTTTTTTGTTGTTTAGTTAAATATCAATTTATTTGTTTTTAACTAAATAATTTTTATTAGAATTTCCTTTTTTTGTGGAAAATTCATTAAATATGATTTTTTAATCCATTATAGCGATTGAAAAATCATGATAATGTAATGAATTACTGACGATATAAATGAAATTTATTTATAGCCTGCATATGCATATATTTATGCATGTAGAAAATATTATGCCATTATAAAATTAATGACTTTAGATAAACACTAACGAATATATTGAAATACTCACTGTAATGAAATATAAGTAAATAAGAAATATTTATTGGTTACATCCCGACTTGATCATACACTATACCAGTCTGTAGTCCCAAATACTAACAACATTTTTTTGATTTACATAAACTTTTCACTGTAAATCAGATATTTGTAGCATAGGCTTAAATTTAATTAATGGCAAATCGAATTTTCATAAGATTTGAAAATCTCCTTTTAGTTTATTAATGGTGTAAAGGCTTATGAAGTACGTTTCATTGTTTCTATGTAAAAAACATAGTTTCCAAGATAAATCCAAACATATTTCAAAAATTGTTTTTTAGATCATAACTTAGCCATGTATGGACCGATTTTTCGGAATTGTCGAAAGGATGTTTTTAAAACTAGATTCAAAATTTGAATCTGTCAGATATTTTAGGTGTTGAAAAAGTTTGTTTCAACCAAAATACGTAGATTTTGTTATCTCTCCAATCAATCGATTAACTTGTTCAATGGTTCCATGTTGTTCAAGAAAACCAAGTTGATCAAATGTGATAATATTTGGTATAATTTTACTTTGCAATATCTTCTTAAATATAGGTCTGCATGAAGACGGCATTGTTAAATCTTTTCCTGGCTTAAGTATCATTATGAACTGAGCAATTTTATAATTTTTTTTCCATTACTCCACTTGGGGGCATTTGACTTCCACAAAGCATCTCCATCTTATACGAATACCATTCTCTTGTAATAGACAAGATAATGGTCGGAAGATAAATCAAAAGATATTTCCGTAGATATTGATATTTCGGTCTACATTTCTGGATATATCCAAATGTATAAGGTCAGGAATCTTCCTAGGATCAGTAGGCCACTATTTTGGTTTACCAGGGAATACGACATCCAGTCAATTGTTACTGTCAAATATGGCTCTGCAATGCTGTTTTCTTCTTATATTTGACATTTGGACAATGCAAACTTTTACCAGAAGATTCCAACTACATTTTTTCTGCTTGGCAGAAAATTGCCGATAAGATTTCAGAGAGTTAGAGTTCTTATTTATGCTTGACAAAATCCGGACGAACATGACCTTAAGTCTAACGGATGGATTTCCTAGCAAACATTTTAAAAATCACTACATTCACAAGACGCTTTCGAAGACAGCTAATATTAAGAGTTCCCATTAACTCAAGTACTTACTTCACCATATACAAAGAAGATTTCAGAGTATGTTCTGGTAGAAAATTCCCAACAATTTTCCCGAGAATTTTAGATATTATCTTTCATAATTGTAGCTGGCCATAGACAGAAGAACACGATTCTCTTGGATAGTCTTAACCTTAAGTATAATGTACTAATTTGTTAACAAATCTGGGTTCAATAATTGACGATTCTAAGACACTAGACCTGGCGAAAAATGATTAGCGCATCCATCAGACGCTTCCGATGACATGTTTTTGAATTGGCAGATAGTATTAGAAGAACATATGCCTCAAATACGTTCTTAACCTATCATATAAAAGACTTGTAAGTTTGTTATGATCAAAATCTCTAACAGACTAACTTGTTTCCAAATCTTTTTAACTGGAGTCTATTATACCGGTTCTAAGATGTCATTCGTGTCACAATAAATCCATAATCAATTGTCAGCATCAATTCAACACTTTGTCCTTGTTTATCATTATGAATAGTTGTCTTGGCTTTTTTCTGTTTTATTGAGTTTATCCACAATTTTCTGTTTCAACCCCAAGATTGTAAGAAATGTGGATGTGGATATTGGCATTATCTTCCTTATTGACGAAGAGTTTACTCAACATTCGATCAATTCCAAAAGTTTTGAAAATTTCGGGTAGTTTACTTTTACCAATGTGTCCATAACCTTCAAGTCCTCCATATTTTGAAAGAACAAAAGATCCAAAAGCTTTAAGCTAATTTCGTGATATAACATTTCCTCAACCTTAGTACACATCCTGTAATTATGAAACGTGCACAGTTGAATCTTCGTTTTAAAATAAATAGGATTTATATTCCGTTTATTAGTAACTGCACAAATCTCAATTCAATTTCATATTTGTGGAAGATTCCCATATGGATGACGTCCGTATACTTCACGAAGAACTATTCAACAATATGTCTTCATCAGGTCTGAAATTATCAATTATTGTCTTGCAAATAAAGCAAGAGCCAATTTATACAATCTCGGAATCGAAGTTTATATCAGATCCGCTGCAGCTTGAACGAATACATTTTATTATGACCAATAGTATTGTGATCAATACATGTTGTTCGTTTAGAATTTCTAACCAACATTGACAAGACTACCACCATCTTGTATGATAGTGTGCTGTACTATAAGCCTGAGGATTGCGGGTTCGGTTACCGCCAAAGACCCAGGGTATTTGCAATTCGAAGTTTGCGATTGTTTAGAAACAAAGCTCTTCAATCGAATTTTATGCGAATTCATCAGACATTTTATTATTATCAATATTATTGTGATCAATGCGAGATGTTTGTTTAGAATTTGTATCCATCTCTGACAACAGCTTTTGGGTTCGATAGACTAGATGGTAATGTGCTGGACTATTAGCCTGATGATTGCGGGTTCGATTCCCGCCAAAGACTATGGCGTGTTTGCAATTCCAAGTTTGCGATTGCAATTCGAAAAAATCTAATTTTATACCGATTGCTTTCAAAGTGATGTGGTCATGTTATATTTGCTAATATATCTAGGTGTCATCAAGGCTCCATAGTATAACAATCGGTATTAATCCTATATAAATACATCCTTAATATTTTCTTTCTTAAAATCCAATCCCATAACACTTTTTGTAAAAGTGTAGTGAACACATTTAAAAAATATCACATCATCATGTTCAGAACAATATGCCAAAAGTTAATACATTCCATTAACTCCAGCCAACGCAAACCATTACCCGAAGAAGCTGCAGAAAATCAGCAGCCAAAAAAATGTCAACATCTGTTTTAACACAGATTTTTCTGCAAACCATTCCTCTTCACTCCGTTCTCGTTCTCACTTTCATCTGCGGGGCAATCTTGCTCTGATAGCAAAAATAAAACATGATTCCTTAATGAATGTAACCCTTCGTATTGTAAAAATGTTTGTTACAATTTCTAGGTACTCGCAATCATGCTGGGTATAATTAATTATCACATGAACATGTAATTATGAAAATTGCTTAAATTTTTCATCCAAACTCAAAACGTTGTTGGCATATTAAATGATTTTTTTTTCTCTTGTTCGCTTAGTTGTTGTTTTTGAGCACTTACCCACTTACACCTTCGAACTCAATATTCAGTTGGCATATTAATGGTCTTATTTATATATTTGTTCCTTGTTCTTGTACTTTTGCTAACTGCTGTGTAATGTAACAAGAGATTTAGAAAATCTCAAAAAATTAATAATAAATAAGCAAACAATTACAAAATAATTTGTTGGTTTTTTTTGTGGAAATTTCAATTCCCTATTTTCAACACTTTATGAAAAATTCAACAAAAAAGAAAACATTTCAAATATTATAGTGTTATTGGAGACATTTGCTAACATCGACATGGACAAGTACATATTTCAACTAATTACATTTTAATGGTTTTCTTATGCTTCTTAAATATTTTATGGGGCCTTTGAGATTAAAAGATTGCCAAAGATTTTTGTTGATGTGGTTTTCTGGTAAGCAAAATCAAATAATTGAATAGATATAACCTGTAGTTGTATTATTTTTTTTTTTTCAAAATATTCTCTAGTTACTGCACAATACAAAAAAATCTCTATGGTTTCTCCATTTCAATTTTATCTTAATATTTGATTACAACAAAACTATAGAAATAAACTACAAGAAGAATAAACTGAAAAGACACAAAAATCTTGTTGATTGTAAATACAAAATAGAAAAATATCAAATTGACAAAATTTGCACGTTTCTATTGTGGATATACGAACACCTTGTTTATTTATACATATCTAGATGTACGAATTTGTATTTGTAAGTATGACTGTTTCTACGGTAGGTGTCCTTGTTTCAATATTCAGTAATTTTGTGTATACAATACATGTTAAGCATTGGCAAAAATACATTTATTGACTTTTATCTTACACCCATGAATGTATTTGAATTTATTTTGATAAAATATTTTCTATTATTTTTTCATTGGTTGTCGTTTTTAAAGAATCACACTCAAATCCATAAAGAAATTTGAAAATTTTGATTAAAAAATCTTTAAAATGGTTTTGTTGGCATATAGGGGATTTTCAAACACAAACTATGAACATAACTTTTATACCCTTCATCAAAAAAGATGGGGGTATATTAATTTTGCCATTCCGTTTGTAACACATAAAATATTTTTTGCAGATCCACATTTGAATATATATTCTGGGTCCTCACAAGATTTTAAACGATCTAGCTATGTCCGTCCGTCTGTCTGTTGAAAACATGATTGGACCCAAAACGAAAGGAGCTAGCCCACAGAAGTTTTCCACTAAAACTCTTTGTTGACAACAAATAAACCCTGTTGTTGAAAATGGGCAATATTGATCCATGACTTTACCTAGTATCCATACAAATGTCCCCCCGGAATACAGTTTGAGTAGTGATTTTGCAGCATGGCGAAAATTGTGTATAATAATTAATATTGGGATTAAATTGGATATAAGCAAGTTTTATATGAACCTAAATCTTTCTCCAAATCGATCAATAATTGACACTACCCCCATATAACTCCTTTATCAGAAAAATATTTTATTGTCATAAAGTGATAGTGGGTATACAAGATTCGGCACAGCCCAATGTAACTCTCTTGATAATACATTCTCACCACTTATGTTTATTTCACTATTACCTGTGGATTATAAACTTTGATCGCCAAATTTTGAAAGAAACATTTAAGCCGATGGAAAATTGTCTTCTTCATCAGTACAGTACGTATGGAATAAGCTTCCTGCTGAAGTCTTTCCTGTCACTTTCTGTATATGAAAATTCAAATCAAGTGCTCACAAACACTACTCCCTCTACCTATCTTCATAGTTCCAACACAATGCATTGCATAAACAATAAATAAATCCTATTTGAAACATATTTTTTGAAGGCTAAAATTTTATAAATTTTTGGTACTTTTTTTATTAATTTTGTTTACGCATATGAATAGTTTATTATGAGCCTCCACTGTAATATTAAAATTTTAACATTGGGGAAATAGGTACCAAAAGGGAAAAACACAAAATAGGAACCAATTTAGACACTGTCAATATTCAAATTTTATCATTGGGATAAAGGTACCAAAAAGGGAAAAACGGGAAAATTTTACACAAAATAGGAACCAATTTAGACAAAATTTTATACATTTTGTCTAAATGAACTAAAAGTGTGTTTTTTGGAACTCGAATATGAAGGTGTATTTATGTCCATAATCTGGAAAATAGTTTGGTACTTTTTTTAAAACATATTTTTTGTTAAATTAATAAATGCAGATTTATACAGTTTGAGTCATGTCTGTGTCACACAAACACCAAAAAAGTTTAGTTTTTAAAAATTAAATTTTGATGGATTTTTAGGGGAAATTGGAACTTTTTTCTTATAATCCAAAAAGAGGTTTTATGATACTTTTTATCTAAAGATAGTAGAGCTAATTTTTGATTCTCCAGTCACACGCAAATTATTTTTACTCGATTGTGATAATATCAAGTCCATATTCTGGAATACAATTTGGTACTTTTTTCATCTACTGGTACCTTATTCTTCCATTGGTTTGATCACTTTTGAATACTTTATAATTGTGAAGCTAGAAACATTAAATGAATGAATGCAGTGGTACTTTTTCTTTAATAATTTTCATTTTAAAGAACTTCGAAACATATGATCCTTAATGAAGTAAAACCAAATAGCAGAAAACTAAGTGATATATTATCCTTTTACTATTATTTATACTTGAATTTGATATTAATTTATATTTAAAATACTTCTGTTCAATTCTAAAACAACTTTTATTTTATTTTCGTTGCAGGTAATATTTTAATGATTTTTAATAAGTTGCTAACAATTCAATGATGTAAGTTAATTTATGGATAAAAAGGTTTATTCAAAATCCCTTTCCTAAAGAAAAATACCATCATAATTTCAAAGGCCGTTTATATAATAAACCCATTAAACCAACATTCTTCCAAATTTGTTTATTTCACTTAATCCCTAATAATAAAAAGATTGTCCTGGCCTTTTTTCCCCTAATGACATCGTAACATAATTATAATGATAATAACTTCATACAATTCCTTTAAATCCTTTTTAAACACCAATTCACTTATTTCTCTTACATTTATTTGAAAATCTACTTAAAACGACACTTTAATCCCAACTTTAATCTCCCTAAATTACCTTCAACAATTTTTTTTGTTCCTTTTTTTTGTGCTCTTAACAAAGCCTGCCTGCCATACACTTACGGTATGACATTTTTAAAAATAAAATGTGAAAGAAAATAAAAAGCATGTACAATTGTATGAATTAGTAAGAATAAACACATTATATGCCAATAAATGTGCACTCAAGACCCATTGTTTACATCTGTGAATTGTCACATTTAACGAATAAAAAAAGGCACCCAAAAAAATTCAAACTGAAATACGAAAAAAATCTCAAGCTGTGCACACAAGTGTTTTTAGATGGATGAGAGTGGAACAGGAAGCAAGCACAGGAGTGAGGGAAAAAATGATAAACATACAATAGAACAGAAGCCGTAAAAACCCCTAATTATTACCTAAAAAGTGGTGTCAAAGTCATGCCAGAATGCCAGTGGTGAGCCAGAATAAAACACATACTCTAGCAATTATTTACACACATCCAAACGTATTTACTTTTCTACATATATCCATGTGTATTTGAACAATTCTTTTAATATTTTTTCTTTTCTGAGTAGAGCTAAATAAATAATAAAAAAAGTGAAATAAGATAAATTCATTTGCGAATACAATGTGACATTAACGGCTATGTTTGCGAAAGTTAGAGAGTAGGGGGAAATACAATTGTGATGTTTCTTATTATGATGACAAACAACATGGAATACTTTTAATTCCTTTCATTTGATTTATTTTTGTTCTTCCTTTTCATTATATTACACTTTATACACAAGTGAAAAGGCATGTAATTAAATACTCTTTTTCTTTTATTCCAAAGAAAAACATTGAATTGACTTGTCAAATAATTTTTTTCTATTTACTTTATTTTTTTTAAAAAAAAGAGGGAAACGGAAGTAACCTTCTGATGATTGAAAAAAAAGAAAAAAACTTCTTTATACAAAAAGGTTTTACCATATTCCGGTTATAAATGTGTGGTAGGCAAAGTTTTGTAACCATTTCTTTGCTACATTTAAAAAATTTTTCATTTGGAACATTTTTTGAAAGTGTCAAAAATATTTATTACGTTCTGCTGTGTCGGATTCGAAAAAGTACTTACAATTAGCTACAGCTAAAAATTTAAACTTTTTAAGGGGCATGGTAGTTAAAACTTGTCTAATTCACAGCCCAAACATAATAATTTTAAAATATTTTAAACTCTTTAAATTTACAAAACAGCTGTCATAAAAGTAAAATCCATTCATTGTACCTTAAAATGTCAAAGAGATTTATCACTATTTAATAGCGTCCAGTAATATGATTTCATACAAACAATGTGTTATTTTTTCTCAGCTACTTACACATAAAATCTCCTGCAAACGTCATTCAAAATTTTCTGCTAAATTGTTGCAAAATTATCCACAATAATTACAAGATACAGATAAACGGCTTTGATTACAGGAAACTAGAAATTTGACTATTATTCATATGTGTGTCGGTCTGGGAAACCGATGCACAGCTAAAGATTATCATTTTGGCTGATCTCTTTAGAGAGATAAAATCCATAACACAACATAGAAGCAACCCTCTCGTTGAATGGGCAGTGAAGTGTAAATGCATGTTAGATTTGATTTATACACGAAATTGGGGTGTTACAAAAGGTTATCCACCCAGAATTTCATTTGAAATGAAAATTTTCCCTGAAAATTGAACACTTGCATATGTTTGCTTATTTACACGCACTCATAGTTTTGATTTTGATAATAATCTTAATTTTTGTTGAGTTTCGAGTTTTTGTTTTTGCCAACATCAAACGGAACATGATGTAATAACTCAATTATGCACATATTTGAATTCATTAAAATGTTTTAGAGTGGCTGTATACTGCAGGGTGTTTGAATAAGGGAAGCATTTTTGTACCCTTGAACGTGAGTGGTAAGGATAGAGATTTTATTGTTCAGTCACATACAAATTAACTAAAAGAGTTTTATTTGGAACTCGAGTTTGAAGCTAATGAGCCCAGATTTACATAGCATTAGTAATGTGGAATGGAAATGCTTAAACCGTAGGCCTTTATATCGAGCAAGTTAAGCCCAAATCGTAGGTATTTATATAGTCTAAGCTAAATCTTAGATTAGCTACAATCTTAGGTGATCATGTAGTCTAAGTTGAGCTTCAATCGTAGGTCTTTATATAGTCTAAGATGAGCTTCAATCATAGGTCTTTATATAGTCTAAGATGAGCTTCCATCGTAGGTCTTTATATAGTCTAATATGAGCTTCAATCGTAGGTCTTTATATAGTCTAAGATGAGTTTCAATCGTAGGTCTTTATATAGTCTAAGATGAGCTTCAATCGTATGTCTTTATATAGTCTAAGATGAGCTTCAATCGTAGGTCTTTATATAGTCTAAGGTGAGCTTCAATCATAGGTCTTTATATAGTCTAAGATGAGCTTCAATCGTAGGTCTTTATATAGTCTAAGATGAGCTTGAATCTTAGGTCTTTATATAGTCTAAGATGAGCTTCAATCGTAGGTCTTTATATAGTCTAAGTTGAGCTTCAATCGTAGGTCTTTATATAGTCTAAGATGAGCTTCAATCATAGTTTAGTTTGAGCTTCAATCGTAGGGTTTATATAGTCAGAGGTGAGCTTCAATCGTAGTTTAGTCTGAACTTCAATCGAAGTTCTTTATAACGTCTAAGATGAGCTTCAATCATAGTTTAGTTTGAAGTTCAATCGTAGGTCTTTATATAGTCTCAGATGAGCTTCAATCGTAGGTCCTCATGTAGTCTAAGATGAGTTACAGCCGTATGTCTTTATATAGACTAAGATAAGCTTCAATCGTATGTTCATATAGTTTAAGATTAGCTTCAATAGTTGGTTTTTATATAGTTTAAGATGAGCTACTATCATAGTTTAGTTTGAGATTCAATCGTATGTCGTCCTGTAGTCTAAGATAAGCTTCTATATACTGTCTAAGATGAGCTTCAATTATGGTTTAGTTTTGAAGGTCTTCTTGTAGTCTAAGATGAGCTACAGTCGTTGGTCTTTCTGTTGTCTAAGTTGAGCTACAATTGTAATTCTTTCTGTAGTCTCAGATAGATCGGTATGTACTCTAAGAGAAGCTTCAATCGTAGTCTAAGTTGAGCTTCTATCGTATGTCTTTCTGTTGTCTATGTTGAGCTTCAATCATAGTTATTTATATTGTCTAAGTTGAGCTTCAATCCTGGACTAAGTTAAGCTTATTTCGTTGTGTCAGTTGAGCTTCAATCTTTGTCTAAATAGAGCTTCGGTGGTAGCGTAAGTTGAACTTAATTTCTAAATTGTTTTGGTCACCTTGCCTTATTCAGTACTCCTTGACTGTATCAAGTAACATGCGAATAATGCGTATTCACAACAATAATAAAGAAATAATAAATCAAATTGTTTTTTTTTCAACATTTTCACTTATACGTTCCTTACAATTCGTTTTAAAATAATCATAAGGGTTCTACCCACTTTTTATTTCAAATAAAATATTATTTGTTCCCTTACGTCTTGCCATTTCACGAAACTGCTGAAGAAAGAACATTGCTCAACTGTGGATTAGTTATCCTATCCACAGGGGTTTCTTATTACTTATATTTTTTTTGTAACTGTTACAGTTTTGCTAATGTTATTGTTGTTGGTGCTGCTTGCTACATGACTCCTTCATTGAACAATTGTCGGCTTGTAGCGGGGATTTAAACAAACATTTGTACATACTAACAATTACTTACATGTATGTCTGTATATAAGTAAATGTGTGTTATTGTGTCTATGCTCGTGTGCATATAAAAATAATATTAGCAATGGAATTAAGTGCAGTCAGTTGTAAATTTTATTGTCTATGTGGGGTTGTTACCTTTACATTTCTATCCTTCCTGCCTTTGTGTAACCTTTTTTTTTGTATTTCGATTCTATGTGTGTGCTTGAATGTTATTTCCTTATTTCCTATCCAGCCGGCTTCCTTTTGTTAAAGTTCTATCAAACTAATAATAATAGTAATGGCGCTGTGCATGATGATGATTTTGTTATTATTGTGGCTGGTATTTAGTTTTAATAAATCAAGTACATGATGTCAAGGATTATAAAGCGGTCTTAAATCATAAATCCCAAAAATAGTTGTTATATATTTACTGGCTTTATTTTGATATTTGAACAACAGTTTTTTTTATATTGTTGAGCATTTTTTGCTAGAAAACTCTTTTATTAAGATGTGGTAATTATACAATAAAAAGGGTAATTTTAATGGAAATTACATATTTTTTGTTTTTTACATGCAAGTTTGACAC